>NW_021853386.1:0-472 GCF_003651465.1 Formica exsecta
GCTAACAAGATGCGCTTATTAATAGCTCTTGTCTCGGAACTCTTGAAGAAAATATTGACAGGGTGTGCCTCTTTATCATGATTTTATATTCTATCTTGATGTCTCTTTCCATCATGTGTATCAACTAAATCTTTATTTCGCGGTTTGTCACGTACATTTTGACTAATGTCGATTATTGCATTTTTGTCGTCTAGAGATGATGTCAAATCCCAGATGCATCGCAATAGTTTCAAATTACTTATATATTAGCACAATTTAACCTTGATAATTATTCTTATATTTTACGATTTTGTCTTGTTTTGACACGCGCGTTTGGATATCTAAGGATGATGTCATCGCGAAGCAGCCACACATCGGCGCTTGAAAATTTTATATTACGTTGCATTTTTTGTGCATTCCGCTTCACGATTTTTGTCATGTTTTGACACGCGCGTTTGAATTCTGATATCTGGGGTGATGTCATCGCGAAGCA
>NW_021853386.1:3055-7106 GCF_003651465.1 Formica exsecta
ACGCTCATATGGACGCCTCGCGCTATCCTTCTCCCACGCCCATAGAATATCATTAGCGCTATCCCTCTCCCACACATTGCAGACGCCTCGCGCTATCTCTCTCACACCTACTCGCGTGCGTTCCCTCTTCCCCGCGGGTCCCTTGCCAACCGATTTTGCGCGGTCCCCCTACCCCCTCTCCGCGGACTCCTCGCCTACCGGTTAAGTTAAGTTAGCGGGTCCCTCGCCTATCGGTTAGGACGCGGTCCCCCTCCCCCCTCTCCGCGGATCCCTCGTTTACCGGTTAGGACGCGGTCCTCCTCCCCCCTCTCCGCGGACCCCTTGCCTACCGGTTTCGCCGCGGTCCCCCCGCGTGACATCATACCCCCCACGCCGGTTTCCCCTCGCCCCTCACCTTCCCTCAGAGGACCTGGGTTAGAACCGGCCTTATACCTCTACTGGTAACGATCGTTACTTTTTTTCGTTTGTAACGGTAACGTTAACGTCGTTACATTTTTACAGTATCGGTAACGAATTAGCCGTTGTCTTCATCGTTATTTTTTGGTTCCCTATTATCTTTATATCTATTCAATAGATTGCGCGCTGGTCGCTCGCTGATCGCGCGCATTATTATTGAATATGTTTCCACCGAGAGTTCGAATCGGGTCAAAGTTGGGTCAGAGTAGGGTCAGAGTCGGGTTGGCTTGCCTGTTTCCACCGAATCAGAGTTGAGCAGAGTTAGGGCCACCGCACAAGCTTTTCCGTAATGCATTACGTTACTTATTTTACAAAAACGGCGAAGGAAATCAATACGAAGGTTATGGCGCACAATATTTATTATCATAAATACATATTTGCTTGCATTTGGACAAATGATGATTGCAATGCAAAATTTAAAACAATTTCCGCGATTTTGGATGAAAGTCAGAAGTTCTGACTTTTGGGAAAGAATAGTGCTGACAGAATATTTAGATGATGATTGGCTCGAAACCTATAGGATGAAAAAATTTGTATTTGATTACATATGTGACAAGTTACAAGACTGCAACCTGCAGAACCATTTTTGGTAGCTAGAGAAGCAATTTCTGTACAAAAAGCAATTGCAGTTACCATATTTTATCTTGCAAGCTGCTGCGAATACAGAATTGTTGGTAACTTATTTGGAATTCACAAAACATCAGTATGGAGATGCATTCAAAAAGTTGTTGAGGCAATAAATGATATACTACAGCCATTGTGGATCAAGATGTCTAACGAATTTGAATGTCTAATGACTGCTCAGGTATATGAAGAACGAACCTCATCCCACAACTCATCGGAGCTATTGACGGAACACACATTCCTGTGTTACCACCTACAAATGGCTATAGAGATTATATTAATAGGAAAGGATGGCCATCAATAATATTGCAAGGAGTAGTTGATCATACACTAAGGTACATGTAATAAGTTATGCAATTATTATAAAACTCTATAATGATATATTTTATGTACTCACGTACAATGTTTTAAATTAATAGATTTAGAAATATTAATTGCCAGCATATTAAAATAATACGCACAAAACGAGGATAAACTTAAAAAATATGTAATGGGTAATCTTTGTACTTTAGCAATTATATACTCTTTTGTACTGTTGACTATTTTAGTCATTTTGAGCATATTCTAAATATTCAACATTTTCATACTCGGTGTTTTTATCATCTTCAAGTGCAGAACAAGATAATGTTTTACTTCGTGATGTAGTAGATGTATGAAGTAAAGTGGATGGATTTTGAAGTGACTGTGTGATTTCTGGTCGAATGGAATTTGGAGATAATATTGTAAATTTGGAAGTCGCTTTTTTGGACTGATCTGACTTTGGACAAGCTTGCGTTTCGTTCTGGCGTGAAATCATTGATTGCATAGGATATGGCTGATTTAATTGAGTTTCTGTAAACATCGGTCTCATTGCTAGCACAGTTGAAACCCCAGAAAATTGCTGAAACGTTGGATAACTTGTAGGAAAGAGCGAATTCAACTTCTGCAGTCCCGTGAGCAACATTTGAGTTTGCTGTACAAAGATATGATTGTATTGATTGAACATTTCCTTATCAAGCTTGCGCTGCTCTTCAATAGTTTTTGCGAGTAGCTTTTTTTGTGATTCAATTATTTGTTCTGTAAAGTTTTCCATAATATTCTTTAAGCCAAATCGTGAACCTTCGCGTCTTGGATATGTAAGTGTTTTACATATTTTACATTTTTTTCGAAGAAGAAGCGCATAGCTTTTCAGAGTTATCAGGTTCATGCGATTCTAAAGGAGGTGTTGAGGTGGTTCTGCTGTCTTCCGATAAACAGTTGGATATTGGTGATGGACTATATAGCATATCAGAAGATGATGATCTTTTGTGACGAATAGGAATAAATGGCGACAGACTAGAATGATTCCTAGTATGTTCTATGAATTTTTCTGCCTGTGATTCATCACAATCGTTTGATGTAATTACGGACATTTATTCATCATCCCATACAGCACAGAAACTTGCAGTTACATTGCAGGAATGTTGCAATATTGCAGATTGCGCGGTAATAGCTCTGCAACATTGTAGGTATTAGGCATTGTAATATATAATACATATTTCGACGTAAGATAGTAGCAAGATTGTAAAAATCTTTCAGTATTATTGCAGAGACGTTGCAAAATATTGCGCGTAATTATTTATTATAGTCGCGTTCAGAGACGCAACAGTCATTAACTTCTGAGAAATGAACTTATTTATCAGATGTGGAAATATACATCACATATGATTGTTATTTATTTTAGTAATTTCGGTATCGCAGTGTTTGTATGCATTCGCTGCCACTGTTGTGCATGCGCGGGAAAGAAGTCCCGCGTCCCGCTTGACAGTGCTGAGTTGCTGAGTGTACTGGGTTATTTTCACTGAAATAAATTTTTTCGTTAATCCCGTTAAGCGTTTATGTTGACATTAGTATTGTAATTTAATTACAATAAGGCAAAAGTGCAATAAGTGCAGACATTTATTGTGATTGGAAGCAAAGATAAAATAGGTAAGTAAAATTAATTATAATTATTCTTTAATTAAGCTCAACTACTTTGAGGTTATATTGGATCTTACATTCTGGGAGTTGATCATGAATCTTTTCTTCTACCTCTTTTCCTTCCTGACCTCGTGAAAAGTGAAAAGTTTCATTGACGAATTCAATATTCGTCAATAAAACTTTACACTTTCTCCAGCACTTAAAGTTAACCAACATTATTTATTGACCAATGTTCAAGATTGAAACGTTTAATTTAATCGATAAATTTAAACTGTAAATTCAACCGACAAATCTGAACGGTAAGAGCCGCAATCAAAACACGAGCGAGAATAAACATCGTCGCGATCAGCCGATCGGCGCGTGATCGCGTGATCATAACAAAGAAAAAGTGTGACAAACACCTAGATTCTAGAACGTTCGGTGCCGAAAATATCCTATTATGGAAATCGGTCGACCGCTACTCTTTTCCGTCGTTATTCAGTCTGCCGCTGACGACGATTTGAGCTGGTCGATAGCAATCGATCATCATCTCTCGTATCATAATTTCTCGTATGATATTATCTCGTGTCGTATTCTCGCTCGTGTCGTGTCGTGGTACTCATAGACCATTCGCGCTGCTGTTGCTAATTTCGCTCGTGTCGTATGCGCTCTCGTCATTCTCGTTGTAAATTCTCAACCGACATTCTAGCATACGATCGAGCATCGAACTCAGTGCGAAAGATGCCTCATTGTTTGTATTACTACACGCTCCATACTTATTGAGTTTGTGATTGTTAATTGTTTGGAGTCCGAAAGTCGACGCGCGTTAACCGTTCCGCGAATGTCCTCTGCCTCGCGCCAAGCAACATCCGGCGTCCGCGTGCAAGATATCCGTTCTCGCGAGAGCCTCTAGCAAGAAGCTCTACAAGATTTCCGATACGCGTCGAAGGCAGTCATTAACAGGACATTTTGAAGATTTCCGTCGGAGTCGCGGAATACGTGCCGTCGCTCGCTCCTATTATTCAAAATTAAACGAATATTGAAAACAATCTGC
>NW_021853386.1:8067-10014 GCF_003651465.1 Formica exsecta
CGCTCTCGCGAGAGTTTCTAGCAAGAAGCTCTTAATCAATATTTCCAAACCGCGAAAAAGGGCAGTCATTAACAGGACATTTGAAGATCTCCGTCGGAATCGCGGAATACGTGTCGTCGCTCGCTCCTATTATTCAAAATTAAACGAATATTGAAAACAATTTGCCATCGAGTATTTACTGAAAATCTCCTTATCCTCCAGCGGATCTACGGATTCGGGTTACACACCGCTTCTCGCTCATCTCTGAGCGTTTCTCTCAGTTTCGGGCGATCTCGTCGAGGTCGGTTCCCGAACAACCAATCATCACAATGATAAATTTTTATATTCAGTATTTTTGTTACTGTGTGGACTTTAACCAACGCAAATATAATCTACGGAAGTGCGAGAACCAACGCAAATATAATCTACGGAATCCGAATCTCCAGAGAGACGACACACGGTTTATTAAAAACGCGAGGTAATGTAGGATGTTCTAAACAATCTTCAAAAGAAGTACGCATTATTCACACTTGTATTGAAGATTTTTGTGATTCAGATGTACCTGAAATTGTTAATAAGAAAAATCACATGTTTGATATAAATAGTACTATTGTTGATATAGATAATGAGATTTTGTTTTCAAATAATGAATGTGCAAAACATTATGAACAATGTGAGACTAGTGTACAAAGGGGTGATGATCGTAATTTAAACAATGTTACTACTGATAATACTGAGAGAAATAATAAAAAAGAGTTTCAAAATGCTATAGCTACATGGGCTGTATCATACAAAGTCTCTCATAATGCATGTAACGCATTATTAAAAATATTGCAGAAATACACACCTTATAACTATCCATCACAAATGCGAACATTGTTACAGACTCCACGACAAACAGATCTCAGCAAAGTATGTGAAGGAGAATATTTTCATTGGTCTTTAGATAATATTATTCAAAAAATGTTATTAAAATGTGATGAAAATGAGTCAATTGATTTACTCATAAATATTGATGGTCTTCCATTAGGAAAATCGTCTAATGCTTCATTATGGCTAATTTTATGCTCAAATACGAAGGATAATGCGGTATATCTTATAGGATCTTATTTTGGGTATGAAAAACTTCGAGATCCTAATGTTTTTCTGCAAAGCTTAGTAAATGATTTAACTCGTTTAATAAATCAAGGTTTTCGCAAAAATAGTAAAATAATAAAAATAACACTGTTTGGTTTAATATGTGATGCACCGGAAAAGCGTTCGCTTTGTGCATAAAAGGCCACACTGGGTTTTATAGTTGTACAAAATGTACAATTAAAGGAAAATATATACATAATAGAACTTGTTTCCCAAATACAACGTTTCCGTGCCATTTAAGGACAAATGAATTATTCGCTGTTAATGCCTACAAAAATTTTCAAACGGGATATTCTATTTTAAATAACATTCCAAGATTTTTACCTATATCACATACTCCATTAGATTATATGCACCTTTTGTGTTTGGGAGTTGTAAAAAAGATGATACTTTTTTGGATAAAAGGATCATTTTCTGTACGTATAACTTCAAAAGATCAATCAACAAGATATCACATTTATTAATTTTACTTCGAAATTCTATGCCAAACGACTTCGTAAGAAGACCTAGATCTTTGAGAGATGTAAAACTGTGGAAAGCTGTGGAATTTAGAAACTTTCTTTTATATACAGGACCGGTTGTATTGAGACACATATTAAGAAAAAACATATATAATCATTTTATTACTCTACATGTAGCTGTAACGATACTTGCAAGTCCAAGTATGTGCCGAGATAGATTTATAAATTATGCAGAAGCTTTGCTCAATCATTTTGTGATTTCTTTTGAAAAATTATATGGTCAAGAATATATCTCACATAATGTTCATAATCTTTCGCATTTATGTTCAGATGTAAGAATCTTTGGACCGCTAGATAATTTCAGCGCATT
>NW_021853387.1:0-630 GCF_003651465.1 Formica exsecta
GCATTACAAAAAACAAAAACATAACGAAAAAGTAACGAATCGTTATATTCTAAGTAACGGTAACGGTAACGCGTTACTTTTTAAAATCAGTAACGAGTAACGGTAACGAGTCAGTTTTTACAAAAAATAACGGTAACGGTAACGCGTTACTTTTATAGAGTAACGTTCCCAACCCTGGTGTAATCTAATAAAATGTTGTCTGTAATCCTACAAAATGTTAAAAAAAAACAATTATATCATTTTTGTTGCATTTTTTCCACAATATTTTAATTAGTGTGTTATTATGGAGATTATTATTTTTAGTTAAATTTTTTTCATAAATTGTTCATTCCATATTTTTAACGTTTAAAAATTAGTTTCAAGAATTAATTTCTTTTGGAAACATTTATATATTCTTACATTTTTTAATTAATAATTTTTAAATATTTCGGCATGGAACATACTGCGTCCACGCATACACTTTTCCATCCACACAACAATGGTGGGGTAGACCTCGCTTTGCTTTGTAAACTATATGTGTAGACACAGTGGGTTCCGCCCCCCTACGGGGGGGCTTTACTTCCGGAAGATATAACCTAACCCAAACCTATTTCTGATTTAAAACTAAAATTTGGTTTGGGTTGTGGGGTG
>NW_021853387.1:1161-20669 GCF_003651465.1 Formica exsecta
GGGTGTGATGGGGGACGTGCTTCCCCAACTGATTATCACTGTTGAAGTCACTACAAAGAGTTTTACCGAGAGATCCAATCATATTTGTCAAAATTTAGAAATAACCTTATTTGAAATAATTACCATAATTACCCTTTTTTGGTCTATAACTTTTTTTTTGGGCCTCCCCCAACTAAAAATGGTTCTTTGTATTTCTTTTTAAACATAAAAAGTCCGTAAAAAAATTTGCAGCCCAGTTGTAGGTGGAGCCGTGATTCTGAATAATTACCACTCATATTTTATTAATGAATTAAATCAAACCTTTATTAACCCCCTCTCATTCCCAGTCCGAAAATTGCACTTGGTTCCATTCCGCATAAGAGATTAAATTTTCTTACCGAAAAGAGACCATCGAACGAACGTCTGAACAACCAGTGTAATAACGACCCGAACGGTCATTTACCTGATTTTCGGATCTGCAAGTTCGTTCGACCCGATTCTTACGCCACGTTTGACTTCGTGATAATAAAAATAGTTGTTGCGCTCTTCTATTGACACATCCTTCCTCGAGCCTGGACGTAACACTGTATTATTTTTTTTTCATTTTTTATATTTTTTATAACATTTTTTACTAGTTTTGGTTTCTTTAGTTGCGTCTCTTGTTTTTTTTTGTTCGTTGCGTTTTCTGCTCTTTGAAGCGGCGTCTACAATAAGATTTTAAGCCCTAAGCCTTAAGAAATTGACTAATCACAGTCGAGTATTCTCCTCATACTTGACTGTGATTGGTCAATTTCTTAAGGCTTAGAGCTTAAAAACTCTATTGTAGACGCCGCCTTAAATAGTTGTTTTCTTTATAGGTTCTTCTTTTTTCTTCTATCTTTTTGGTTAACAGGTTTTTTCGTTATTCTCACTTTCTTCCCTTGTTTCATTATTGTTTGACGTTTTTATTTTTTATCTTATTTTCTTTATTTACTGTTTCATTTTTTATTTTTTTCTGCCTTTATTTGTTATTATCTTGTTAAAAATTTAGCAATTTGTCATATTATCTCCCTTTTCTCTATATATAATATGTAATAATTTTGTATTTTCTAATGCAATATTTTATTAATTATTTTCTAGCAACAATATTTTTTAACAAATAATTTTATATTTACTAATGCAATGTTTTACTCATCATTTACAGTCAACAAATTTTTAATTACAGTGAATATAACTGTGAAATTCCCGACGATTTATTTGATCAGCTATAAAAAATGCCTACAATAAATCGCCAATATTTCAAGATAAATTTATTTTTATGAGAGAGAAGATAGAGCAAATGAATTGTTAGATAAAGCAAAAGCATTATTCTGTGCTGAAAGTGATGCATGTTTATAGATATAAAATTAAGAATTTAATTAAAGTAATTTATAATATCACAGGAAATTGGAGTATAGCTATAACTTATACTACACAGACATATATTAATTTTAACTTTGCCTAAAATTTGGTTAAATGTAAGTGCTTTCTCCGCATATTATATAACTGTCTATTATACATTTCAAAAAAAAAGATTGGATAATATTCAATTTACAACAAATTGATAAATATTGGTCGTTACATATGCTATTCTTTTATGTTATCTGTATTCTAATTATAAGTAATTTAATTCTATATTATTTAATTCTTTCTTATTATTTGAAATTTAGTTCTACACATTTTATTTTTTCTTATGGTAAATATAGCGAATAGGGGACCCAGCCCCAATGACCTTGATCTTGATATATGTTGTCAAGGACATAATTCTGAGTAACTTACACAGCGAATTTAATCGTCGCTCGTTGCTTATTAAAAAGTTATTAAAGAGAGAAAAAAAGTTTGAAATATACCAAAGTACATGCACGGACAAGAAGCACGCGCACGAGCGACAATTAAATTAGAAGAAAAAGTTACTCAGAATTATGTCCTTGACAACATATGTCAAGGTCAAGGTCATTGGGGCTGGGTCCCCTATTTGCTATATTTACCTTTCTTATTATTTCAAAATAACCCAATATACCATGTACATAATCAATTAAATATATAAATATATAATTACATATGCATAGAGGAAACTATACATTTATGATGTCGCGAATATGTCAAAAAGTGTGCGTTGTATCAAAAAATCTTTTGGGCAAAAATTGAAGGATTTTAAAGGAGATATAATATAGCCCATACAGCACATGATCTGTGCTGTATGGGAGTAATATCTGTTTAATCTCGAATAGAAAGAAATCAAAGTCACGTCAAGATTATATTAAAGATTTTTAACAAAAATTCTACTTTTTTATTAATAATTTTAATAGCTTTTAATATAAAGACATTTTCGAAATAATATGATTAAATTATTTTTCGCTAACACTTTTTTTTTCAGTTACGAACTATAAAAATTGCAGTACCGCCGGCATTATGTAAAATATATTTATAAGACATAGGTTGCACGGGTTTACATCTTTTTGTTTTATATGTGTATCTGGTAATAATTTTATGATATGTTAAAGATAAAATTCATCAAAAATTTCAATTATTTTGGATAAAACGACATAATCCTTTATTCATGATCAAATAAACGTCATTATATTACGTCCCACTTAAAAAATCTACTTTTATCTAAACTATTTTTTATGAAGTATATTTTTTGAAATAATTGCGATGGTCATATTAAATGATTCATCCTACATAAATATATAATAAAGATTGTACAATAAATATGATATATACAGGATGTTTGGCAATAGATGGGACAAAATTTAAGGAGTGATTCTACATGATAAAATAAGACGAAAATAAAAAATAACAAAATTGCGATGGAGGCTTCGTTTTTTAGTTATAAATGTTTGAAAATTTGCATGGAAGGTGCCTGAAGCACGGCAATTCGCCGATCTCTAGCGTGCGTAGGCTACAACCAGGGGCGGATTTATATAGAAGCTTACGATACTTAAGCATCAGGCCCCCAACGAGAAGGGGGCCCCCAAACAACTACCGAATCGACACTTACGAGAACCATATAGTATCAGACTAGAGATACGTATTATTCTGTATAGTCAGAATCAGATGGGTTATCCTCGTCTTCCTTGGTAAGAATTCTCTGAATACAATTTTGAACATTTATTTAATACTCCCAATAACAAGTTGTGAAGCAGAAAAAAGTTTCTCTAAATTATCTTTTATAAAAAATTAGTACAGATCTAAAATGAGAGATAAAATTATTTATTAATTCTTTCAATAGAAAGTGACATCACAAGATTTTTTACTTATAACGAAGCCATAAAAGAATATATAAACGTGAAACGTAAAAAAAAAATAAAAGTTTAAAAACTTTTGTTCTCAAATGCTTTTGTTTTTTACATTTATGTTTTGTTTTATATCTATGTCAGTTATTTTTATTAATTTAATTTGTTTCTGTAAAACGTTAATGTTTCTGTAAACCGTTTATAGTTTTCAGGAATATCATTTATTATGAATATATTTTATTCGGATTGTATATTTATTAATGTTTAAATATTATCATAAACTGTTATCTAGATAGAACAAAAAATTATAATTATGTCAAAATAACGAGAAAACGATAAATTATGATAGAAAAGTTAGTTATTATAGTGATTTTTTCGTTGTTTTTTGACGTCATTGTAATTTTCTATTCTGCCCGGAAAAAGGGCCTCTGAAATAATATTAGCATCAGGCCCCGAAAAGTCACCATCCGCCCCTGGCTACGACAGTAGAATCTGATTCTGATCTGTCTTTTGTTTTTAATGTACTCTTTCGTCTTTCCTTCGCGATCCAATAGAAATGCGAATTTTCAAACATTTATAAGTAGGAAACGAAGCTTCTACGCAATTTTGTTATTCTTGATTTTCGACTTATTTTAGCATGTAGAATCACTTCTTAAATTTTGTCTCACCTGTTGCCTAACAGCCTGTATATAGTAAAATTCGTGCATGTTACATAATATTTCACGCTATATTACCATTCAAAATAAATTTAAGATAAATTTAAGATAAATTTATATTTGCTTACAAAATATGTGATTTTATATATTAAATAATTATTATAACAGTTATTTGTATTATAAAATTTCACAATGACACATCTTATATTAAATTTTAATTATTTAAATTTAAATTTGATTTATATTCTTCACGTTACGTGAGAGAAAAAAAGAGAGAGAGTTTTGAATTTAACATACTGTTACAATTGTATAAAATTATACTTTTTCCTGATTTAATACATGGCCAATTTATTTTCGATAGGATATTATCGAATTAATTACGATATCGAGAATTGGCGAAGAATTGCAAGTTATCTATAATCTGAGAATTACACCAAAATAGATGTTCTTAATCGTGCTCAAATTATTGATGATGCGTTTCACCTTACAATAACAAGCCAACTCGATTCCTCCATATTTTGGAAGATTACAAAATATCTAGTACGAGAAAGAGATTATGTGGCATGGTATCTTATGTATTCGAAGCTCTGAAATACACGTATCAAGTATTTTTCCACTGCCGAAAAGAAAAGTTGACAATATCAAGGTAATCAACTATTATTTTTTAATTATTAGCTTACGCTTAACGAATTTGTTAACGATCGGCCATCATTTTACCTAACCTTAGACACATGCTTATTTAATCAATCTTTTTAATACAAAAATTTTAAATTAAGTTTATTTTTTTCCCCCAAAAAAACCGTCAAATTGAAGTTTTTTTACAATAATTATTATTTTTATTTATAATTAGTCAAATAAATAGTAATTTTTGTTTTTCAATGTGGTCGGATATTGGGACGTGTCCGGCCACTGGGACATTTATTTTAATAAAAATTTATATAATTATTCAATAATTTTTAGTTAAAAATGCAGGAAATATTAAATGTGATGCTTTGGAAACTTGAATACAAAGAAGTTTTTAATGAAAACAATCTTAGAAAATGTTTAAGACAAGAAGCTGCAAAATGGCTGTGCTCTTGATGACCGCAAAGAAACAGTCAGCAATAATTTAAGACGACATCTCGCAAATTCCGAAGAAAAGCTATTAATTTTTCTCATGTATTCAGAGAAAAAAAGAAGAAGAAGTCTCTTTTAATCTAATTTTCTTGTAGATATTTCGTGTCATGTTTAATACATTATTTGCCCAAAATATAAAATCATGATATGCTAAATATTTATAACAAAATTTTATTTTTTGTTTGATTTCATAGACTTTTGCCATGGTGGAAATAATAGACATATTGTAATGGTTTAAAATAAGTTAAAACATGACAAATAACATGTGTTTATGCATTAATGTCACAAAATTAAGTTTATTTGTAATATATATTATAGAGGTAATATATATTATAGAGGGCACGTTCCTAAGTAACACGCACTTGGAATTTTGTGGCGCTCTCTTCTGGTTTTAGAGATATGCGATTTTGAAGTATCATAATTTTCGCATTTATTTCTATGATCTTTTCACTATATCTTACTTGCATGTTTATGCTACGGGGGGGCTCCACTTCCGAAAAATATAACCTAACTCAAACCTATTTCTGAAAATTTAATTTGAGTTATACAACCTCCTGATGCGGATGGACCTCGCTTCTTGCGTGGAAATTACAAACTCATGTAAAAATTACGTTTTATTTTTCAAACTTTATTTGTTAATAATTTTTTAATAAACAATGACCGCCGATTAAGTTATCAGGAAAAGTTACTCAGGATTATGTCCTTGACAACATATGTCAAGGTCAACGTCATTGGAGCTGGGTCCGTTATAGTAAATAATTACCCTAGTTTTTGATAGTGGAGCCTCCTCGCAGGGGGGGGGGCGGAACATATTGTCTCATGCATATACTTTTTAATGCAAAATAAGGTTTCACATGGGTTTACAACTTTCCGTTTTATATTTACGCATTAAAAAGTATATACGTGGAGACAATATGTTCCGCCCAACAATATTTTAAGATCTTTGTATAATTAACAAGTTAGCTCGCTCGAGAGAGATAAATTTCTTAAATTTAATATTTTAAATGCGAATTTTGATTTTATGCCAATACCTAATAACATTCATCGATTAACAAGATGTCTATCAACGACCGTAGAAGGTAGAAGTTGTATGTTTACATAACATTACATATTTATTATAATCACGTACCAGACATTCTTAGTTTTTGATGGTCTCCCAAAATAATAATATCATAATTGTGCATAAATATTTTTAATATTATACAGATGGTAGCAATAAAACGTTGATTTTATCGCTAATTATTACACCGGAATATACACTAACTGCGTACAATTTGCGGTATATAGAGGAAAGTAAGGTAAAACCGGGTACTTTTTGGATTTGTTTTGCTACAAAAAATCTCAGAGTAAAAAAAATTTTGCCGACCGTTAGTAGTCTTTAATGAACCTTAAACTATGAGAAAATAAGGCTAATTGCTGAAAAAAAAATTTGGATTACCGGTTTTGTCCTACCGGTAGGATAAAACCGGGTACCCATTTGAAAATATGCAAAACACCGTGTAATTACAAAATCTAGATTTATTTTAATCAAAATACAATATAAAGATGTATTCTATTGACAAAAATCACAAATAAAGATATCCTCTTGTTCGACATTGCTGCAGAACTTCCTTATTTAACTTTTTAACTTTAGGGATCTTAAAAAGCTTTTTTTTAGTGGTTTCTTTTTCTGAGTGTTAGTTTTCGTTTTCAACTGTTTTTTGTAGAGAGACAAAGTCAGGATAATAGTTCTTCCTCTTTTCATTACATGAGATGTGTAAGTACCCGGTTTTGCCCCAACACAACGAAAATAACAAATACGGCGGTTGTATATTCCGGCGTACAAAGTGCTGATCAAAACTAATATGATATACTCTTTAATATGTACAGAATGCAATGCTGCATTTAGCGAAACAGATGCTCTATATAGAAAAAGTGCACGGCGACTCGATTCTTGCCTCGATATCGATCTTTTTTGGGCTAAAAACTTTGAACTTCTATTAAAAAAGAAATATCGTGTGCACACGGGTACGGTTTGTTTTAAAATAATGATGGCGCCAATCTACATCTAATAACACAAGTTAGCCATAAATAGCAGCACTTATTACGAAAAAACAGGGGTACTCGGTTTAACCCGTCTACCCGGTTTTACCCAACTTTCCCCTATATATTTGAATATACACAGTAAGTTATTAAAATATGTGCAACTGAAGCTATTGTCTTATATTTTAAGAAAATACTTGTTTGTTTTTTTTTTGTTTCAGAGCTTTTGTTGCCCCGCTACGCGCGCGCCCGTTTTTTTTTAAAGCGGCTCACACTATTGGCTATAAATATTAATATTTTTTAACAAAAATTTTACAAAAGGTAGTTCAAATTATATACTTTGTGATGTTGACTGTGTGTGTGTAGGATTCAATATATTTAACAACCGACCATTGTGGTATTTTATTTTGTTAATTGCGTTATTTTAATTTTTATTCACTGATCGCTGATCTTGATACATAACATATTAGTTGCTATACTGAAGAGGGCCCAGATTAGGACAGAAATGTTTGCGAATTTCTTTTACTAATTGCGTTTTTTTTATAGGTGTCTTTCTTATTAATTTTACTATATTATTCACACTACATATATCATACTTCGTATGTCCATTAATTTATTCTATTTTATCAAGATTAAATCTTGCCCGTTTTTATTTTTTAAATGTGAATTTTTATTATACGAACATCCGATATTTGCTGCTAAAGCCCTTCTATCGATTATTGTCCAAAAAGTGACTTTTCTTGAAAACGGCTGAGCCGATTTTGATGAAAAAAATATATGTTGTAGAGATCAATAAAACAATTGTGTTAAAAAAATTAAAAATTTTTTTGGCCAAAAGAAGTAAGTAAAAAAGAAATTTTTAATATTTTTAATTTTTTGAAGGGGATGTTTTTGAGGGACACCTACTACATTTTGGTAAAAGTGACGTTTAGGGGATGCAGCCCCGATGACCTTGACCTTGACATATGTTATCAAGATCACCCTCCTGAGTGACCTCTGGTGGAGGCGGAACCCACTGTATTATGCATACACTTTTTAATGCGAAGTGAGGTTCCACATGGGTTTACAACTTTCCACGCGAAGCGAGGTTCAACGCAAACCAATGTGTCTAGTTCTTTGATAGTGGAGTCCCCCCGTAGCGGGGGCGGATCCTACTGTGTCTATGCATACACTTTTTAAAGCAAAGTGAGATTCTACACGGGTTGCACATGAGTTGAATCTCGCTCTGCGTGAAAAGTTGTAAACTCATGTGGAATTTCACTTCTCATTAAAAAGTATATGCGTGGAGGCAGTATGTTCCGCCCTCCCTACGGAGGGGCTGCACTTCCGAAAGAAATAATCTAACCCAAACCTATTTCTAATTTAATTTCTCTGTATCTTTAAAATATAAGCTTGGTAATTCATGCCGACTGCCATATAAACAACAATAGTGAGTAACATACTAAGTAAGAATATCAAAAGAAATCAAGACAAATCAGTGTTTGGGAATGTAATGAATGTTTGTATATAACATGTATCTACATCACCAGTCTCAGTATGTCATATAGTCGTGTATCAGTCAGTTGGATAATTTCAAGATTTCCTTAATTTTCAACATGTATTTGCACGAATTTATCAATTTGACATATAATTTGGATTCTTTGTGGAATTTTGTGTGTGAGAAGAAAGTTGTTTGTGGCGAAATAATGTGTCCAAGATGAAAATGTATTAGAACTATTTTAGTTAATAACTTTTTAATAAAAAACAAGCGACGGCTAAAAACTTCTGAAAGTCATTCGGGAGGGTGACCTTGACAACATATGTCAAGGTCAAGGTCATCGGGACTGCATCCCCTAAACGTCACTTTTACCCATGATTTTAAAAAATAAAACTTATGCACGCAGCGTCGCGCCCAAGGGGTGTCTCCCTCACCAAAAATTTGTACATGTATTGCGAATTACCGGGAATTACCCAAGTAATTTCATGTAATACGCCGTGTAATTTTAAGTAATGCGACAGACAAATTTACATTCCAGTTCAACTATAGAAGACGTACTTTCAGATGAAAGGTCATTATTTTGAGTTTTTTTCTTTTATTTATTGGCCCTTAGGTTGGCACTCCTTTTATTTAGTTCTTTTTTAGTTTTAAATGACATTTCTCTGGACATTCCTCTTACTCGTAATAATCTATCTGTAGACAATCGGCCGCAGTTTGTATCACAAAACCAACATAGTGTCGATTTTTTTACCAACAATATCTTATTTTCAATTTATTTCATTAAATTTAAAAAATTATCTTTTTTTTTGCGCTTTTTATCTATTTATCTGAAATATTCGTGAAGCGAGGGGAGGGGGGATTTAAGGCGGGAGGAGGCACGAACCAAGCATCCATCTCTTCCGTGGCAGCGGCACTGCCGTTTCTGTGTAGGGCGTTTACACTCTTCCTCAGCCCGACAAATAATTGTTAGAAAACAACATTTGCGGGTCTGAAAAAATATGCGAGGTACGAGTGGCTGAATCGGGAATCTAACCCGAGTCTTCTGCTTTCCGGGCAACTGATCTTACCCCTGAGCTATTCAGACCTCACCCCTTACGCCACTTTAACACAGTACATACGACTCCAGAGCGATGTTGGAATCTCGCTCCATGGATGCAGTGCCGATTGCCACGGAGAGACGACATCCCCAGCACGTCTCCAGAGCGGTCCAATCTGATATATCATTTAAACGTTCTAAAGACGTTATAACGACATTATTTTTACTTTTTAAGACGTTTTAATCTTGTCTGGGTTATTATTGTTTTGTGCTATAGGACTTGTAAATCAATGCGAAGTAATGTGGCGTAATGCGAATACGACGTAATGCGAAGTAATGCGTAAGTAATTCCAGAAAAAATGTACATGTATTGCGACAGTGAGACAACCCTCGGTCGCGTCGCACTTCGCCGGCTAGTAGAATGGAACTTATTTTTATTACATTATTTAATTGCCATCAAAATTGGTGAAAATTAAGATTTTAGTTTTATTTATGCATTTATTCAGTTAAAGTAAATGTTTAAACGTCTATTTATGTTACGTTTCATTGAAAATGAGATTATCATAAAAATGAGATTATCTGAAACAGACAATGATAAACAATTCTATTTTGTGAAAAATCTCAACAGTTAAAAAGGAGTTATATATTTTAACATATTAATAACAATATTTTCATTACGATCTGAAATTAGCCTATAATAGTTTTCAGAGTTTACCGCGAGGAGATTGCAGTACGTTCCTCCTTCGGGGAGTTTAATATCGGGGTGCTTTAGTTTTATCTCACATATATGTATATGTACTGATATTGCTTCCAGTATTTATTATAAAATTAAGAAAATTTTCTTAATCTTCATCGCTATCAACCTCAATCACCAAAAAAAACTTTTTTTATTTTTAAACCAGCAGAAATACTTAGCGATACAAACAAAATTCTCTTGATTTTATAATAAATACAAGAGCAATACCAGTACAGATATATGTGAAAGGCGAGAAGACTCACAAAAATCAAGCACTCCGATTTGTGAGAGGCGGGAACTCACAAAAATCAAGCACCCCAAACTTTTTTCGACATTTTTGTTAATATTACACGAAATACTATTGTACGTTTATCAAAGATAGTATGTACTAAATATTTATAAATAATTGTCAATTGTAATGATTACTATGTGAAAGTGTTTATTTCTAAAGTAGTTTATTTCTAAACTAGACTCGAGATGAATCGTTAAAATGGTGCCTATAGCCGAGCGTTGTGTACATAAAATCACATTTCGATTGAGCATTGGCACGTTCCTGTAATACCACGTTCATATTAGACATCACGCATTACGTTTATGTAATGGAAAATATTCGTAACATTTTGAGTTATTTGGAAATTAATTATAAGTATATATCTAAATATAATTATATATCTTACACATTTTCCCACGAGTACAAATTAATATTACATTACAATGAGCGAATTACATATATCTTTGATATCTCAAAATATATAACATCTTACAAAAGAGAGATAATAAAAAATATAAACTGTAATTATATGACAAAAGAATTATTATATTATTGCAACGTTTGCGTTACCTTTGCACTTGGATATCCACTTTTGCGCGCCAAATATTTAATTCACAATATACGTATACGGATAAAGGATATATTTTTTAGCATCTTTGCACCAAGCGATTCTGCTGCTCGTCCAGAAGCATCGAAGCCTCGCTCATAATTTTGGCAGTGGTTCTAACCAAGAATAATAATTGATACTCGTCTATAATGGTCAGAGCTGTCTTCGTCTTAACAAGGGCGTGGAGCACATTTGCCCTCTCGAGATCGAGCCACCGTTGAAGCGCCACTTCTCTTTCCCGTGGACCTCCGAGGGGCACGTCGGCCGGGCCCCACAAGGAAAATTCCAGCACAGATTTTACCTAATTATCGAATCAATTAATTTTATCTAGTCTATCAATATACGAGTACAATTAAATAGAACTAAATGTGAGATAAAATAATAATTGTAGATAATAAAAATTGGATATTGGCGTTTTGCATCGGCAACAAAATCAATCTACGAAGGAAGCATGCTAATTATTTTTGACAATATAAAATAAATTTATATAAATTAATAATTATAAATTGGAGAATCTTTTTATGTAAGCTTTTACTTATATCCGGAATCGAAGTTCTCACCTGAGAAAGAGTGACCGCTTTCTCGCGTATTAGTAGATCTTGTACAAGAGGCAACTCGCTCGTCAGATGCAACTGCCGTAATGCTATTAGAGCGCATTCGCACAAAGAGACTCGTTCTTCTCCAGGTTCATCGCTCGGGTCTATGTTCAATTTCCTATAAAACGAGAATTAAAGATTATCAAGTTGTCATGACGTGAAAGAAAATACTAAACTAACTGACCCTTGCAGAAGATACAGCCGATAGTAAACGTTCTCTCTGCAGAGTATAATGTCGTTCAGGGATCCGCTCGCATCCTCAATTCCGCGGGCCTGGAGACTCTTCAGCGCGTTAACCAATTGAAGAAGCACGAACGACGCCTCTCGGTTTGCACCCTCGTTGCTTATGTCCCTCAATATCGCGCCGAACGATTGTATGGTGGTCACGTGCAGGCATGGGAGGACTGAGATTGTCACTGAAATTGCGAGAGAATTACGAAATTATTAAATATACAAATTTCCTTATCACCGCTGAAATATAGCATTACCTTTGACATTTTTGTTAGCGGACGGTCGAATCTTATCGATCATTTCCTTCGGGGCTCTATCTACGAATTCTATTATAGGCGTCAGATAAAAATCTTTTTGCGGCGTAGCCATAGCTAGATCGAATGTCATGCAGAGAGTGACGTTTTGATCGTTCCATATCGCCGAACAAAATATCCTCCTGCCGATGGAAATCGACGACGCAATGTCGATGTTGAAGTGCTTTAGCTGTGGATTCGCATTCTTGAGGGCACGCAGACCTGCCGGAAACTGTACAGCTTGATTTTCCTAAAATAAGAAATTACAACAATAATTTATCACTATTTATATATATATTTTAAGAATTAAATTATATTTATATTATTAGAAGATTCTATCCTATTATATTTTTTAAAGAATTGTATATATAAATACCAATATATATTCTATTATTAAATTTTATATCTCTACAAATAAATGAAAAATTTTCTTAGATCTTAAATAAAATATTATATAAAATAATTTATACATCTTTCATACACAGTAATTAATTATTTTTTGAACTCTTTAGCGAAGGTTGTAAAATATGAAGTTTTGCCTAGAAATCGAGAATAATAAAAGAACTTTGTGCAAAGAATCGATGATTTTTAACATAAACAGAGAATTCTAGATTTATTCTTTTCAAGTTAATTTGTGCAACAATAGCAGCTCTGATGCATACCTGTTCGAGAAATTGAGCAAGTGCTTCGTGATTTGCTACGACCACCGCGCCGTAATTATCCTCGAGGCTGCGATGAACGATAGTGCGTCCTCTGCGTTGCCTTAAGCGACCCATCCGCGACTCGTCGTCCTTCCAATCCTGATCCTCTTCCGCACCCTTCAAAGTTCTCAGTTTAATTACATAGAAAAGATGTTTTGAAGTACATCTTTTGAAACCTAATGGGACAAACCTCGTCGCCGGTATAAAAGGTGTACGGTGCATAAAGCTCACTCTCGGTTTCGCTGCCGCAATATGGCAACGAGGTCGATCTCACGAACGGCTGATGATGATGATGATGAACCTTAGGCTCTCCGCCCAACGCGCTACTGTCGGACTTCCTCTTGCAGGCGCCGCGAAATCCGTCACCGTGTCTATCGCCATGACGCAGCTCGAGATTCGAATCACACTCGGGTGAACTCGAGAGACACTCATACACATGACTGTCGTTGGACGTCTGTTGGAATACGCAATTATACGCTGTACCGTTGCAACCAAGTTGCGCAGCTAAGCCGCACTCCGGACGGCAATAAAAATACTTATCCTCCTTTTCTACGTCAATATTGGAGCTTAATTATTTATTCTATGGTGTTTGTTTTTTTTTAATCCAAAGATATAAAATTGATTGCATGTATAGGATATCTCAAAACTAAAAAAATATTCCTTTTTTCTACAGCAGATTCTGTGGCTAATTTTGAGATAATTTTTCTTTCGAAGATGTCGATAACTTTCTATTTATAAACGTGGTTGAAAAAGAAGAGGTTTCCGTAAAATAAACTTTGTGGAAAGTTAAAAGATCAATGAAACTACAGCTTTCGCGCGCGATTAAATTCAGATGAAATTTACTTTAATAAAATTTCAATTTAAGGTTTAGTTACAAAAATAATACAACAGAGGAAAAAAATTGGAAAAATGATATCTCTCCCTCGATATTTTTGCTAAGGAAAAATCGACTCCCAATTGACCAGAGATTCTGCTATTAAAAGTCCGGAGCAAAAAATCTCGATAAAATCAACAAGGGGAAGGGTTTCTTACCGGCGAGTCGGAAGTGGATCTTACTGTTGCGAGGCCGATGTCATAATCCCGATGATGTTGATTCACCACGCCCGTAGTGGCCGACGTAACATTATCGCTATGCGTTCTCCTAGGGATGGGCTGGGACACGGTGCGGTCCCTCATACTAGCCGTACGCTGCGGTTTCGAAGGTGCCAGGGCGCTGCGCACCTCACCTGTAACATCCTCCGCTGCTGCAGGCACACGTCCGCCATTCGTCAAGCGCCACGGGTTAGTTACCACAAGACACAAGGCATGTCACGAAACTGGGTCTAGCTATCTAAAGACCAACTAAGTTCTCGCAAACGATGAATGTACGTGCGAGGGGCTATTCATTCAGGAAATAAGTGAAGCACTCCGGTATAAAATCAAAATCGAAATTACGAGAAATCGGCTAAAATTAGAAAAAAATCTTTCGAAATCAAAGTCACGAAAATATCATTGAAATAACTTGAAATCAGAATGAAATCTCTGAACTTTTGAAATCAGTATGAAATCACGTAGAATCAGAAATGATTTCAGAAATCACTAATCGGATCGTATGAAATCACATTAAATTACATGATTTTCTAATTGCTTAAAGTATTCATGAAATCGATAAACTCATTTGAAATCGACTTCAATCTGAAATCACTTGTTCATCGCACTCACTAATGCATAGCCCTTCGTGTATGTGTCACGCACAAAACTGCAACGATGAAGTCGTTAGATTACCCATTACGAGCTTTATCGGCCACGCGTATCTCGACTAGTGCTGTCAGTATAAACAAAATTATTTTTTTTACGCAGACGATTCTCGGTACCCGGTTAATAATAATCGAGTATCGCAGAGAATGGATCGAGTTTATACTCGGGCACCCTCCTATAGAGATATAAAAATCCGGTTTTCTTTTTTATAGAAAAAAACGTTGAAAAAACTTTTTTTTTTCATTGACAAAAAAAACAAATTGTTTTTCTTTCATTATTTTTTAAAAATATTGCATAATATTATTTTTCTTTATATTTTTTGTTAATATAATAAAGAAACTAAAATTCTTTTGTTAATAACTTTTTAATAAACAACGAGCGACGCTTGAAATCTTTTGGAGAATATTCAGAACAGTGACCTTGACAACATATGTCAAAGTCAAAGTCATTAGGGCTGGGTCCATTTTTGTAAAGTTTTCCCAGTTCTAATTCTCCCACATAAAATCGTATCTTGTATAATTATTTATTCATCTAGCAGTACTGCTGATATTCCAGCATTCGCAAATATTACTCCATCACTCAAATAGTCAATTAAACTTCAGTATATTGAATTTTCTAAATACCCGAATATATTCGAATAAAACATCTACAGATTAATTCAAGCACAAGTTGACAGCACAAATGTAAACCACACAGGGATATTTCTCGCAGACAAAACTTTTTGACGACGCCTGTATTATACGGTGTACAAGGTTTACAAAGCAGGAATAGGATTATTCTTCGCAAGCGTACATCCAACTCTTAGATCGGCTTAAAACTCTAAAGAGTAATACGATGATACAGTCGCAGTACGTGCAATGCATGCGGCGTTAGTTGCACCCAGCTTCGGTTAGAGGAATCCTTCCCGAGTTGACTAGCAATGTCGTACGCACCGTTACATAACTATCGCGAAATGAGAGAGAGAGAAAAAAACGGAGAGAGACGTAAATATGCGGAATGCGCGCGCGGTTTCATACTTGAGTGGAGCCGCGCGTTTACATGCGCGTTGAACGTTATTCGCGTTAATGAGGGAAGAAAGAGGGGGGGAGGGGGAGGGCACATATGCGAAGGTGCAACGAACAAGCCACAGCATCGGGGGGAGGGAAGGGGGGAGAATACGTGTTCATAAATGATCAAAGAAGAACGATCGAGACTTCAATGATCAAAAGAGAACAAGATTCCCTGATATTTTTTTTTTTTTTATATAATATACGTTTATTTACGGAACACACAAAATATTCGACCTCTTACATAGCTTTCGCTTTCTTGCAGAGCGAACTTTTACAAACAGCATCTTTTATATCGATATAAAGATATAGATATATAACAAATAGCGCATTCATATATTTGATCAGCCATTCTCAAACTTTTTATTGTAATCTTATAAACGGATAAATCATCTGCTTTGCAAAAAAAATTAAAAACAACTGTATCTCGATCAATATTGCTCAATATTACTTTATGTAAAACGATACCAATGCTTGACAATTGAATCTCGTCCAAAAGAATAACAAATAAGTTCAATAAGAAAATATTACAAAAAACATCATTATCGATATAACACATGTATCACAGAATATTGTAACTTTCCAAGAATAATTTAACGCTTCTTCAGGGTTTGAGAAGCCTGTGATAGTTTATATAAATGAGTTCTGTCTATTTTTCAATGCTATAAATTCGAAGAAATTTTTTATATCGCGTCTCTCTCTCTATAATCGCACGAATAATCATCGAAATTTGAACTCACCTAAATTATACTTCACTTTCAATCCCTAGAACTTTACACGCAGAATCTAATTAAATGCGACGCGTTAAGCAAGAGATTACTTATCCTCCCCGAAGATGCGAATTAAGTGCAGATCATCCACGTATGGATCACGTGGCTCGATCGCTGTACCCGCGCAAGAGTAAAGAGCGACGTCTCTCTCGTTTTAAAAAGCAACTGGCGCACGGGTCCGTGTGAGTATGGCTGTTAACATCGAGAATGATCCGCGACGATTGCGTGCTCAGTTGCACTGTATGGGCCTAAACTTACCCAGATTCGCGTAAATCGAGTCCGAAGTCGTCGCGGTCGTCGGCCTCCAGGTGGCTTTCGAGGACATCTTGTCGCTCCTGCTCGGAGAAGCGACGCTTGGTTTCGCCTCCGCGCGAGGCGGCAACGATCTGACCGGCTTGTTCGCCGGGTCCAGCCTCGACCAATCCTCAAGGGACTGGTTTCTCGGCGGCGGCGGTGGTTTTCCGGGTCTCGCTGCGAGACAAACGAGGGACTCGGTGAAACATCGTTTTCATATTCTTCAAATTTATTTATATTCAAATCGTAAACAATTTCTTCTGCGTTCTTACCCGCAAACGATGGAGGAAACCGCGCTGCTGTTCTCGAGCCGTCGCTCTTCGCGCCGCAGGAATCCGTCTGATCCTCGCCGATGATTCTGGTGACGGCGATCCTATCATTCCCTAGCACAACTTCGACCGCGGCGCCGTCTAACTCCAACGGATGGATTATCTCTAATCGCGGTTTCGGTTGCGGTGTTGATGGTATCTCGTCGCTCTTTCCGCTTTGACCGACCACGACGTCCATGTCCTTTCTCGAGCCCATCCTCAAGAATCGCTTCAAGGAGAAACCCCTTCGGTTCCTACCCCTCTTCTTTTCTTCCCGCACCTCCTTCTCGTTCGTCAGACTGTCCTGCGACAGGGATATCGTTCTCCTAGGTACGGACTCGACTGATTGCTTGACGTCCGCGGTTCCGTTCGTCGGATCCGGCAGTTCGCAGACCGCCTTGCGGAATTTGGGGCTGCACGAGGACGATCTCTCTCTCTTCTCCTTCTCGCGAACGACCGGGGAATCGGATTTGAGATTTGCACTCGGATTCCTGGCAAACAGAGAAGAGACTGGCGGCGGATCCTCTGTGGACTCCGGCGGTCGAGGAGCCATCCGTCTCTTGTTCGGCGAACGTACAAGCTCCATCGCGGAAACGGAAACAGGAGTGATCTCAGGGAACTCCTCATCAGGCGCGACGTTCTCGTTCTCTATCTCTTCGTTATTCGAATGATTATTCGAATCCGGTGGTGTAATTAAGGAAGTAGATAACGATAAAGAAACGGATTCTTCCGAATTTTGAGTTGTAGTCGAGGAAACCTGATCGGTCTCCGACGAAGTCTCGTTCAAGATTCCCTTTTTCACTGAATGTCGAGAATTCGTATCCTGCGTACCTAGAGAGAGAAAGATCGTAATATGTATTGTAACGATAAGCGAAGGAAATGTTGTTTTTTTCCCAAGAATTAAAATCCATCTTAAAAATAATTGAAGATCATAAGAGAAAACAATCAAAAGCGGTCTTTCAAAGATTTTTGCTGTTATTTTAAATTAAGCGAGAAATAAAACTATACATATACAGAGTGATTCTAAAAGTCACTGACAAACTTCAGGAGTGTATAGAGAAGTCGGAATATAGCAACTTTCGGACTAGGAAGTTCCTGGAAGCTTCTGAAGTTTGTCAGTAACTTTTAGAATCACCCTGTATGTAGGTATCTAATACATATAATAAATAGGAGGAGGGATTTAGATCAACTTTTTATTTTAGACGAATCTCACCTAAATTCCGAACGGATCTACCGGCGGCATTTTGCACCGATGGCGGTGGTGGTACATAATCATTGGGAATTTTCCTCACCACGATGAGCGGGCCGTCGTTCAGATTCGCCTTCGTAGAAAAGGTCACGGGCTTTTGCGGTACGACAGGCTTCATTCTCGAGTCGTTATTATTAACGTTATTGCCGTGTAAGAAGGAAGTCCTCGGTTCCGTAGAAATCACGCTTGGCGGCGGACTTGTCGGCAACGCCGGCGGTTCCGTCGCTTCTTCCTCGTCCGCTCTGCCGTCCGGTTCTCCAGCAAGTTCTCGACTGTGCTCGAAACAGAATCGCTGATCCTTCGCGATCTCCCCGTCGATTTCGCGTATTAGCGGCAACGAGACCTTGTCGTTAACGATCACCTTGTCGTTAATACTGCTCATCGAACGATCGCTCTCCGGCGTCTTCTCGTTCTTCAGAGACGTCAAAGCGAGCTCGATCCCTTCATCTTTTTGCTTCTCTTTGTCTCGTCTCGGACACTCGCTTTTCATCGTCGCCGTTTTCTTTGCGCTCTCGCTCTCCTTTATGCTGCTGGGCAAGGATGTCCTTGACGGCGTCTGGGCTTCAATATTTTTTATCGCTGAAACGTTGCTGTCAAGTGGAACATTTACAGCGTTTCTCTTGTCGATCTTACAAAGGGACGAGTGCTTTTCCGTCGTCGTTTCCGCCGATGTCTTCACCGCATCGACGTTGGCGACATCCGTTTCCTTCCGCATGACCGAGATCATATTGGCAGAAGTGATCAACGGCATATCTATAATCTTTCCTAATTCCGGAGAAGACTTTTGTTCCTGCTCGTCGGTCTTTTTCCGTTCCGCTCCATTGAATTTCTTCGCGGCCTTTAATATTAGAAACAAAAGTGTTTATAAAAAAGTATTTTATTCAGAATTAAAAGCTTTCGGTTGTAAATACATACATTTTTTTTACATCTAAAGTATCTTCATATTAAATATATTTAATTAAGTATAACTAATATGTGTAATTTTACTTATATGACTAAAATCAAAGTAACAAATTAAAGTGACTAATTAAATAAATGATTGAAATAATATTTTCATTATCACTTACTTCGGCAGTATTATCCGATGTTCCTCCGTCGCTGGATTTGCATCTGAGCGAACTGGTCTGCA
>NW_021853387.1:20679-37426 GCF_003651465.1 Formica exsecta
CCGATCGATAGGTCTTTTGGCAGTGGGTATAGATTCATCTCCGCCAAAGGGTGTCACGGATACCAAGAGGGTTGTCTTTTTACCGTCGGCATCTCTTTGTATTTTTCCGAGCATCAGAGAAGCGAAGGACTTGGCGGGCGTCATCATCGTCGTCGTCATCGTCGTCGACGATTTGGTCGCATCGTTATCCACGATGTCCGTCGTCAAGTTCGCGCTGTTCATATTGAAGTTTGTGTTCGCGCGAGTTAGGTATAATAACGCGCGCTCCTCCTCGCTATCCGGCACCAGGTCCGCCGCTTTCGTGGACGAATCGATCTTCTCCACGTCTCTCTCCTCCTCGCCGTCGGAGAAGTCATCGCCGCCGTAACCGATCACCTCCGTGAGAGACTCCGGAAAACCGACGTTCTTCTTGCGCTGATCCTTCCGGCAAATCGTTTTACTACGAAGAATACTCTGCAACAATCAACTCCTTGTTATGCCGGATGCGCACGATGCGTGTCATCGCCGATGTGGCGAAACTAGTTTCGATAACCTTGATATCATCCCGTTAATTGGACATAATTACAAATAACTTCAAGGTAATTTGTTTCTTAACTAACACAACCAACGATAGTGGTGCTGTCTTCGTACAAAGTATTGGATACTTAATCAATTTTTCAGCTAAAATATTTATTATTATATAATTAATTTAATTATAATTATACATATTTGATTAATAATATTATTTAATTGTAATTATAATTGAAATAACTTTACTTCAATTTATATAATGCATGGCAAGTATTATATATAAATTGAAAAATAAAAAAAAAATTTTTTTTAAATTGCTTATAAATACTATACAGATATATTATCACAAAATGTAAACATAATATTTAAGACAATTGATACACTTTTTGATAATCGCAAAAAATTTAGATTTATATCTTTAACGCTGTGTGTGCGGGATATACATATACGATATACATATTACATATATATATATATATATATAATAAGCCAATACCTGTAGCTGAAAATGACCAATTTTCAGATTTGTAGAAGCCTTTTCGACGTTTAGTCGCAGGATATCGTCAGTTGCTACGTGTTCCTCCCTCGGCTTGAAACAGTTCGAACAGAGTTCCTTCTTCCAGGCGTTTTGCACAAAGTGATTGCATTGTGTGGACATTGTTGCCTCACCCACAGCGACAGCGAAAGTCCCGTTACATCATCACCCTGGAAATAGTAATCGTTCGATTCTCTCTCTCTCTTCGAGCCGGTGCAACGATCGACGCGATGCATTGCGACTAAAGAACGTGATAGTGCATGAAAAGCTATTTCGTTCCGGATCACGAGATTGCGAGAGTTACACGAAAGTATCCGAATGTATAAAACAACACATTTTTTTATAAAGCGCTTTTTTTATAGAAATGACGATGAATTTTTCCAGAATTAAGTTTGCGGGATACAAACGGTGTTGAAATCGCCCATTCCGACTTTTCAATTTAGGGAGAAGTAATAATTGAGTCAAATTCTTTCATAAAAAAGTGGACAAATTTTTGTTTGAAGGAATAATCTTCGTAATTGATTAATGTGTTTTGTTTCCAGAAACGCTGTAGGTAATTTTATTTCTTTTTATTTTATATTTACTGTAAACGTTGCTAGCCGCTGTTCCTTGTTTATATATGTATAAGATGAGCCACTTTAATATTCCTTCTAAATATCTTGTTTTCTACGCCTTTTACAGAAAAATTTTCGTACAAAAATTTTATGATTTCAAGAGGGACATAAGATGGTGCCATCGGTTTAATTTTGGACGAGGATCTCTGTCTCTGTCTCTGTCTCTGTCTCTCTGTCTCTCCCCCTCTCTCCATCTCCCCCTCTCTCTCTCACTTTCTCATGAGGTTATTTCAAGGTCATTTTTATTTTTTTCAATGAAACCACTCTAATTTGTTTATATAAATCGATTCCTCGCAATATTCATCATAAAAAGTTATAAAGATAAGATGTCCAAGAATTGAATATAAATAATTTGATATAATTTACATAAACTACGAAATATCTCTCGAAATATCTACGATATTTATTTTTCGATTATCTTTTCAATACTTTTATACAAAATAATAAAAGGAATTGATTAGTGTAAAGAAAATACATAGTTGTTTTTAAGAAAAAAAGATTTAGTTGCTCGTTGCTAATTCATATCAAACATCATTCTTATTTCTAAAAAAATACGTTTAGTTTCGAAATCGTGTAATTCAGCCAGAAAAAAATAAGGAAATAAAAAGAGCTTTTTTTTAGGCAAAATGTAGTTTATGGAACTTGACTTAAATCTTTCAAAAACATTTTTTATCGAGTTGCATAGTATCAAAAATACGTAATTATAAAGAACAAAACAATGTGTTCTTCTTTAAAGCACTGAACAAGGAAGATAAGAAATTTTGAAAAATTACCAAAGCGTCAAATTTGAAACTTTAAGCTTCAAAATGCTTTTTTAATTTTTTGTCTACAATGATTTTTCGCCGAGTTTTAGTGGTTTGAAAATAGCCCAATGTTTAGCGCATGATAAGTATTCTCTATTTTTTTCTTGAGTAATATATATTTTTATTTTTGTTTTTTTCCGAAATTTTTTAACAATATATCGTAAAATGTTAGCTTTAATTTTTCGAAATATCTTGATATCATTATTACAAAAAATTAATCAAATATTTGGCTTAAGTTTCTTCTTAAAATTCGCTCAACGATAAAGTGTAGTTTCATTATTGAGAGCGATTATTGAGTGGAGAACATTAAAATCAAAACGAAACGAGTGAGTAGACTTTCCTGTCCGCAACTTCGGTCAGCGCGATAGCCATTGCAAATACAATCGGGACAATTGACTGGAGCTGCTCGGCCGGCTGAGTAATTGCCTCACTTCCGGTCTCGGTTTTATGTGCAACAGCGATGGCCTCTGGCCCGTCATTAGCAAGTAATACTGTGTAAAAATACCGTGCCATCACGAATCCTTTTTTCCATGAGCAGTTTCCGGCATAAGTTTGTGTAAAATGGAACAAGAATTTATTTCCCACTGTATATGCGCCATCTTCATAATTTACATACTTTTCCATATCTCCTCCGTTTTAATTTCGAAGTTTTATTTACGAAAAACTGTTCATTTTCATCAATCATTTAGAAATCGGCAAACTGCCATTTCTTTGTGATAACGAGTGAAAACATGCTCCAAGATTCTTATTGTTAGATCATGCCATTAAAGATTGATGAAGTAGCGCAAAAGTATGTACGGGAGATGGTATTCTATGTCAATGTTTTCAATTTAAATAAAAAGGTTAATTATTTAGTGACGTTCCGGAAACTTCCTGTCTCATCCTCGCGCTGTCGACGAATCTTCACCGCGGAAGCTGCGAATATCTATTTATCTCGCTGCGTTCTCAGGGAAACATCGCGAATATACCAGAATGTCGTAGACGAAGAGTCGATACGGGGACGTCCCATTAGCATGCGGGACTCGCGAGTACTCGCAGACTAGGATACGAGGTACCGTTGGTAATCTCGGTTGATCCGTTACATCTCTCGCGTTCTTGTCCGGAAGCCTCTCGTGCGCGTGAAATGTCTGTCTCGCGTACAAATTGACGATGACGAAAACGTGCTTTTCGTTTTTCACGGCTGGATGGTAAATTTAAATCCCACGCTTCTAACAAAGTTAGAAAAAAAATTTTCCCAGCTGCGAACCAAAAGGGCTGGTTTCACGAAAAAACGAATTTCCAGCATTAACTAGGCATTGACAGAGATCGAGATCGAGGATAATCCTCGTGAAAGAGCGACGAAAACTTTAAGGTTGCTTAACATTTCGGACCCAGCTCTGAATAAAGCTGCCGGAGAGTGTGCCTTTTCTGGAATCTCATCTATCTTAAAAGGAAACGTCATTGCGTCTCTGAAAGAGAATTTGGTACTTTCTTATTTCTTGAATTCTATAATAAATATATACTTTCTGCAGAGAAGGTAAATTAATTATGATTGGATAGAGAATTATATTTTCATGTTAAATATTTTTTTCAAAGAATAAAAAATGTGTGATCTCTTATTGTTATAAAGACTACTAATACACTTCTAATTAAATATTTTTCTGGAAGTAATCCAACTTAAAAGTCTATATACGTTTTTTTATTTTTAGAGATTTTTTTAATTTGATTTCAGACTTGATTTCAGATTAAAACTTCTAATTTATCGCTGCAAATAATGTTACACATATAATTAAATTATGTTTAATGATAGAAATGATGGAAAACACCAAACCACATGCAGTTGATAGAAAATTCTTTTCTCATAATCATCGAAATGAGATTTCACACATTTCTCTATAAACTTATTTATGAAATGTTTCTTTATTACTATCAATGACTAAACACACAGGTATTTTTAAAATTTTACAATAAAAATTAATTAGATAACAAACTGCGGTTTCAATCTCTTACAAAATGATAATATTTAAGCAACACGCAAGGAATGAATTGTGCTATCTCTTTCTTGCGCAAAATTTTATGTAATAACTAGGACGCTTTATTTTACTCAAAACCGGAAAATCGTGTTGGAGCTCGGAATGCATAAATTTCTCACGATCGACTCTCAGTAACCGCGAACTTATGATAATGCCACTTTGCAATCATTACAAATTAACGGTTGCTACGTAACTATATATAGCGATTCTCTCGTATAGCGGTTGCTATATTGCAGTTATTATAAATTAATTCCCCTATGTAACCGTGCATTTCGTGACTGAGAGAGATAATACTTTTGCATTTGTACATACGCAAAACGAATCGTCCGCACAGTCTCTTTTTTTGAAAAGGCTACGGTCGCGGAGGCGGACCTCAACTTCTCATTCCATTGAGATGACGCGCCAAAGCAAGCCGAAGGGCGAGGCCAATGAATTTTATGTATACTCAAGCGAGCAGCCCTAACGTGACTTTACGAAAGCAAAAAATGCTCGCGGTTTTATTATTTTTTCCTGTATACAAAATCTCTATTATTTTAAAAATCTGATTATACTTATCTCATTTTTCAATCTCGTAAAAGATCGTGTGACAAAGTTGATGCATTCATTACTACGTGATATAAATTTCGTTTAGAATGGATGTTTGACAAATTTGAGCATTCTGGGATGCAACAGTTTCGAAGATAAAACTTGTAAAAACTAAAATAGAGATCATTTTGCAAAAAATTTAAATTAATTTATTTCATTTTATTTCATTCCAGATATATTCTATCCGCAAAAATAGCTTCAAATTAGGTCAAAAGATTAGTTGAACATTACATCTTAGAATCTTAACATCATTTTATAACAAGTTCTAATTTTTTTTGAAACTATCTAATTCGTAAATTGCACTTTTGCTACAAATTAGTGATTAATCAATGAATACTCCAAGTACTTGACTCTGTATTAGAACAAATTCTGTTCTATTTAAAGTATCTTTACGCGGAAATAAGAACGTGGTGACAAGTATAGTCGATCAGACGATGTATGAATCATTCTGCACAAAGGAAAAGGCTTAGTGTATCGTGAAATAAATGTCGATTCGTTCTTATGTTAGTCTTACGTTACTTCCTACGGTAATAAGTACTGCCAACATATGTAGAAGATACGAGCGAAATTATCACCACTGGCTAGAGACGTACATATTTTCGTAGACACAAAGCGACGGTACGTCAGAAACCCTGATAGAACGAGAAAGAGGTCCTCATACCTTCATCGTGATGGAAATAAAAAAAAGGTTATGCGGAGATTCCGCTACGGCGCTCCTTTTCGTGGTACTGTAATAATTACTGTTCATCTACCGCTTGATTGCGGGCATTAAACTCGCCCTAACCGTAAAGCGTCTGGGAATTTCGATGGAATTACGTACGTACGAAGAATTATACTCGCAAAAGAGGAGGGGGAAACGCGGACCGTTCGTTCGAGATCGCAGGGTCGATTCGAACGTCGTTCGAGAGCGCTCCAAAAGCAAAAGACTTAATGGGTCAAGTGCGAGGTAATAACTGGTTGGTAACTAGTCATTTGAGGTGCGCATTAACTCGGATTACATCATTTCATGCGAGATGTGGTCGCTTTGGTTGCAGATAGTCACAAATAGAAAATTTTAATTTTTAATTTTAATTTTAATTTTTACAATTTCAAGAAATTAATTTAATATTTTTAATAGAAGGAGTATGTGTGATAAATTGAGTTGACGTAGCTATCATTAATAAATGGATTTTTGTTTTGTCACAAATTTAGAATTAAGAACTTAAAAAAAAAGACAACAATTGAACGCGTGAAATTATATTGCAATTTAATTTAATTATTATACGTGTCTTTTTTAAGTATTCTTTTTAATTTTTTTAATTACAACAATTTTTATCCAAGTCAACGATATTAAAATCAATCGTGATTGATGAATGAAGAATTATTAGAAATGCAATTTTGACTTTTAACACTCTTTGCAAATGTTATAAACGATCATATTATAGTTACAGGAATTGCGTTTGGCTACATGCTTCTTGTCGATCCGAGCAATCCCTGTCTAACAGTAAACCGTGCAACGGTTTGGAAACCGTTGTCACATGATTAACGATTATTTTTTTCATGTGACACCTGCATCGTGCAAATAAAGACGGCCATGCTGAATTCATTCTTCGGTCTGCAATTTATGCGGCAACTTTAGAAAATATTTATGCTCGTAATGAGTTCTCTCACAGGCACATGCCGTCGACCTGAATGAAATAATATTATACAAATGTGCAGCAATATTATTACGAATTTTTTCACAAGTGCGAGTATTATCAGCGATTCAATTGCTTTCTCAGAAAATTATAAGATTTGATTATGAATAGAAATCGTGCCCTTGATACTCCAAGGTTCCATTTTCATAGAGTAATTTACAAGTTCATTCTTGACACAAGTTACAATAAAATATAATTTTTCTAATTAATAATATAATTAATAACTTTATATATAATTAATATAATTAAATATAATATTTCCAATTAAAATATACAATTATTTGATATTCATCGAATTGCTATGTTATATATTTTATTTTCAATCGTCATACAATAGACAATCTCGTTATAGTTTAATGGGTATATGGACTGAGGAGTGCTAACCCAACCACAAGAGACATTTGACGACAATTGATATGTCATCGACAACAATGCACGCCGCTATGCACTTTAGCGTAACTATGTTTATCGAATTAACTGCACAGGTGCCAACCTTACAAAGCCTGCAACAATACAAAGTCCAAAGCGCTGTTTCTGCGTAATAATCACGTATCTTCTTGCGGGAAAAATACACCTTAGTCATAAAATACTAGTTAAAGAAATAATAAATTATTTAAATAATTCGATAATGAAAAAAACAAAAAAATTAAATTAAATTGCATTTTAGTTTTAATGTTTTGACAAAATTGTCAATCTCCATTTTTTTTTTAAATATAGTTCGTAACCACGAGACTCTTTTTTTATCTCGTGTCAGCTCGTGTATTTCATCTGGGTCATCTGGCGGTTTCGAGGGAGATAGCATAATTACACATTACGTTTCACACATAATTACGCGAAAAATGAGAGGAGACGCTCACAATGTACACTTCCTGGCGCGGTTAAATGGCGAACAGGATGTCAGCGTCGCATTTCGGTGTCGCGTCGCGAGTCTTCTCCTCCTTCCGCAAATATCACGGATATCGCGTAACAGAGAGACGCGTTTACTCCATTTCGATTGTATTTCAACTTATCATGGAATATACAAACGCGTGTTTGTTAGTGCCGAAAGTGACAGATCTCATACTGACTCGAACTTAAACCGGTTTCCGGCTTGCGACTCGAAGAGAATCATTCTATTTTTGAATATACACCCTCTCGAGGTACTTTGCATTTCAAAATACCAATCTCACAATAGGATTTCTCTCCCCCCCCCCCCCCCAAAAAAAAAGGTAAAGATTATCTAAAAATATAAAGATTACAGCGTGATACTTTCTGCTGTAATAATACATTTCATGTAGAATATACATGTATACATATACACAGTGTTTATAAAATGCAAAATTAATAAAGAACTAACGTAACGTTTTGTGGAGAAAATAGCAGTGTACAATGCTTTGAACAACATTCGGCATATTTCTTCGTTGAGCAAGATATATTTTTCGTTCCTTTGTTTAAAAAACGAGAATGCTACGGTTAGTCTTTAATACTTGAATAGCCGGCTCGTTCGGACCTTTCGAATTCCAAGGGCGTAACATCGCGCGAGAGAGGTTTATTTGGACACAGTACGATTGGACACAACCACTCATTTCGACCTTATATTTTCAACTAGCCAATAACTATTGTGTCCAATTGATATACACCCACATCGCACTGCGTATAGTTCTTTGTCAAGAATCTCTCGTCGAAGGAAAAAACTTTTTAGCGCAAAGAGGCATAAGCCAATCTGAGCCACATTTCTAAGGAAGCCCGTACTTTTTAGACGGAATAAAAATATCGCACATCCACGTATCTTCTTTACGAAATGCATTACGTGTTATATCACCAACAAGAGAAGCGAAAAACTTACTATCTGACGTGTCTCTGAAGTGCAAAGCGCGCGAAATCGATTTTATGCTCGCTCTTTTTCGTCGAAGCGACACGGCCTCGCTTGTATTATGTATTACTCTTACCGGTCCTAAACGAGGTCGACCAGCTCCGACGAGAGTAACCACACCTCCTTCGGCTAGACTGTACCGCGTCCGCGTGTATTTGATCCTTTTGCTCCGAGATTCGATCGGAATAAAAGAGTAAAATGGGTACCCTTTACTGCGGCAATCCGAATCCGAAGTCAAGTCAGGTGTTTCAATATGCTGTACAATAATACGTTGCACGGTCGATACCACTCTGTTATATTAATTGAAAGAAGAGCAGGATTTACTCCCTGGAAAAACAAAAAATTTCATAGAATACCCAGGGAATTTTTCTGTACCTACAAAAATCAGGGATTCTCATGAAACTATATTGTCAAGGAATTTCTTAAAAAATTCTCTTTTTAATAATTTAGCTCTTATACTATAAACAGTCTGCAATCCACTGATAAGCCAAGTTGTAAATTATGTGTGTTTAAAATATATTACAAATATATATTTATTTCTGATTATATATTCAATGTCTTAACAAAATATTGAACATGCAGTACATATTCTTGATTTTAATTTTTAATGATAAAAAATGAAAATGAAATTATACAAGTTAAAAATTTTTATCTTAACGAAAGCTATTCAGGTTTTTTCAGTACAGTTTGTAAACCTAGCGCTTGAAACTTAAGTGGCTTTATTTCTTTCGTATGAGTGAAAAGCATTAGAAAATGCGTACAATAAACAAATTTATTTTCGGAAATTGCACCAAAAAATCTTTAAAATCTTCTCTTTACCTGAAATTTTGAACAAAAATACTTGCAAGATCAGGGAATTTTCATGGAATTTTTTTACAAGATTTGAGTAGACATCTTGGAAGAGATATCGTCATAAAAAGGTAACATTAAAACAGCAAGAAATTTTTATGGCTAAATTTTCGAAGTTTTTATCGTTTTAACAAGATAATAATGCTCTGAATATGACATGAATTATATAAAATGTAGAACTATTTAATACAAAATTATAAAAATATGAGTGTTTAGAGCAACAGCGATATCTATTTATTAGTTATGGTATATGCGTATTCTCTCATTAAAGCTACGTGAAATTATTCAATGTTAAATAAAATTATTTATTCAATTCCCAGTCAAGCGAATAGAAAAAAAATCATTTTAATCTCGCTTTCGTTATAACGAAAGAAACTTCCGATTAATAATTATTACTTTCGTTTTTTTTAATTTCTGCTAATATAAATATTTGTCTCTTAAGAGGTTCGACCGCGCATATTACGAAACTTCCAGTATGCTCTATAAACCGCTCAATTTCTCGCCTTTCTTCCCGACTTTGCTATTCCGGAGAACACCGAGAGATTTCTCGGCAGCGCCGCGGCTTTCCACGCATTTTTGCAGTTGCGTTACGCATGTAACATGCAGGTTTACACATATACTGTAGGCTGGATGAGGCCGCGATGAGTGCGCAAAGCATCGCGTCGCATAGATTGCACGCTTTATCCATATGTATGACGTTTCTTATAACGTCGAGCTCCTCCTCGCCTCTTTCACTTTGGGAATCGGAATGCGCGAAACCGCATGTGGGTGATGCATGGAGTGGACTTTCCCCTCGTAACCTTGCGATCACCACCACTGCTATCGCGCCAGCCTCGCCTTTAACCACCGCACGGTGGTATCGTCGTCGCTACGATTGTATTGCCGATATTATTGTAATTTGCCATGGTCCTGGTAAATACAACTGGCTCTTCAAAAGGGATAAATATCGTACCGTATTATACGTACGGTCTCCCGATAAAATAATGTAAAGTCCCGCAAATCTTGTAAAATGTCTTTAGATTCTGTTTCAGCAATGAGAGATGCGATCTAAGATGTACCCGCCCGAACATGGCTCGATTTCCAAATATAATCCATTCACTGCCCACTTGCGTTTTTTTTTGTTTTTTTTTTAAACTATCTACCATGAGAATCATCGCTTAGGTCACGGTTATTTTTTTGTACGCGCAAATATTTAAATTGCGATCCCTGTCTATATGTCTCTTTAGATATTTTCACTGAACGGAGGTTGAAAATATTTCCAAAGTTTAAATGATCCAAACATTTTTGAAAAAATTAATTAATTAATAATTTTCTAATTTAATTATTTTCAATTCTCACCAAAGTATCGAATTAAATGGCAATAAAGTTTACAATTCTGTGATATTTTTTCGTTTCTTATTCGAGGATGCATGAAAAAATAAGCCATCTCTTTATATCATTATAAAATAATATCGAGCATTTATATATGCGACTTTCTTTTTAAGCTGTAAATCTGATTTGTCGCCGAGTATATCTTAACTTTGCAGATTTCTTGATTTCATTGACAACATATTGAAATATTCTATTTTGCATTTTAAATATAGCGTCTGCTGTATGTATAATAATACGCACGTGGATCTGCATACTTAAAGCTATACAAGATATATTTCTTAATAAATGTCGAACAAACGAAGAGATTAATCGAAAATAGATAATTAATGATTCTATTATTTTATGATAAATTAGAACATCATCAATGCCTAAAGTAATCGATAAATATGTAAAAATCAATCTGCGAGAGACAAAATGTCATGCGTATCGAAATAGATTAATACATTTTGTGACATATAATGTAAAAAATTTTCATGCAAAATTGTAATAATTATAATAATGGGTAATATTGGGGGACACACACACACACACGCACACGTACACACATGCGCGCATACATCAGTAAATTTATATCTCGTAAATAGAATTATCATCTTATATGGTAAGTAAGCAGCTTGCACAAGTAAAATTACATGTTGAAAGTAATTTCTGTTCTTGTAATAGTGCACAAATAGTGCACAAATATATAAAAATATATCTTATCGCAAAGTTTGAATTGTTTAATCAAGAGTTCTTAATTTTGAAGAATTTTGAAATGTATGCTGCAACATAAATAAGATGAATGAATTATATGATTGTAAATTTATAATTAATTTGCTTCCTCATAGAGGAAGCTTTGTTTTTGTGACAAAACTTTTTTTCGACTTTTCTATGGCAATGTGTTTAAAATGTTCCAAAACGTCGAAAAATTATATTCCTAAAAAAGGTCTGTATGTATATATGTATGTATGTGTGTATGTGTGTATGTGTGTAATAAAATGATGAGGAAGCAAAGTGCAAGTTTCTAATTTGCACAACTCTACTTTTTTCCTTTCTCTTTTTTTTTTATTTATATAATATATATTTAAGTAAAAATCTCTATGTGTGAAAGTATAATATATCGTGTAATATTATCGTATGCTATATAATGTTACAAAAAAATTGTACATTTACATAAAATCTATAAATTATACTTTTAATCTTGTAATTTTTCATCAAATATAAAGAAGTATTTACACAACAAAGAGTAAAAAAACTAATTTTTATAAAAGTACATGAATTTATATATTTCCATTATTAATAGTGTAATAGTTATATTCATTATTTATGTAACTTTATATATTTTTTTTACAGTACAAGCAATCAAGTTCCGTTTTAAGGTTTGCGAATAAAAGACATCCTACTTCAACTAGGTTGGACACAGCGCTCCGAGCTACGTCTCGGATCTAGTACTCGTGTGATGTGCGCCAGATTTCCCATTGCTCGAAGGCGAACAGAGGAAAAGAGGGCAGAGTGTCCCCGATATTCTACATATACGGAGAAAGAACGAAAGAGACATGTGTATTAAGTATATGTGTCTTGCGTGACTCTTACTAACTTCCCACATCGTCGCACCTCGCTCGCTGTCATCCGGAAGCGTCTCTATAAGAGAGCTTACACGACACACGTGATAAATTCGCATCGAAATCCAAGTCCTGCTCGAGAGAACCATCTTTACCGTATCTACGTCATAAGAGTCCGGTCGCAAAAAAAAACCCCAATCCGACTCAATCGCGATACCGTTTCTAGCATAGCCGTGCTCTTTTCCTCCCTTTCTCTTTGTCCGTGATATATTATTAACGGTAGCGAACTTTTTTGTGTCACATAGAATGTCAAATCCGGTATATAAGCGCATGTGTTAGATAAAAATCAAAAAATAAATAATTATTAACTTACATAAAAAGTAACGTTTTAACATCATCTGCGAATATTCAATGGAAGAAAACGATCAAGATAAAAAAATTTCAATTATTATACAAGGTGTTTCAAAGTTAAACGATCAAACTTCGTCAGTATATCCTATAAATAGAAATAATTTTAAAAAAATGTTATACATATAAGCATAGGTCCGGAAACACTTTATTGAAGTGTTGTAATGAAGATATCAAACATGAATAGCGGATTTGCTGTTAAATTCATTACAATATAAGAGTAGGTCGGCGATGTTTATCTAAGGAGGACCAGTTATGTTTTTGCCCCCCCCCCTCCCCCGTATATTGTTTTACAACACTATTTATATACAAGATGTCCTAAAATTAAAAACTTCGGGAGCATATAGGGGACCGATAAACTAACAATAAGAAAAATCCTTTACAGATTTGCTCGTTTTTGCTTCGTTTTGATGAAAAGCGCAAAAAAAGAAACAAAAAAATGTTCGCTGGAAAACTTAAAACAACACTAGAATTATTAGGTTTACCGAAAGAAAAGTACCATAAAATAAAAATTGTAGAGGAATTAAGAATAGAGAGTGAATTAAAATCCTCCCGAAATAAAACTAGAGAATTGTAAATAACTACGCGAAAACGCAAGATTATTGTATCCTGTTTAGTTTATTTCATATTTACATTCCTGTTGTCATTAAGGAACATAATGACAACATAAATAAATAAGTGTAAATTAATAAGTAAACTGAAACAAAAAACTCTCATTTTTTCCCTTATTTATTACTTATTTAAATAATAAATATTTGAATAAACAGAATATACACACAATAATTTCGTGTTGTCGCGTATTTATTTACAATCCTCTAATTTTATCTCAGGAAGATTTTAATTCATTCTCTTTTATTAATTTCATGCTTTACAACTTTTATCTCATAATCCTTTTCGATAAATCTAATAATTTCAATATTGTTTTAAGTTTTTCGGTGAAAATTTTGTTAGTTTTTTGGCGATTTTTTTCAAAACGAAGCAAAAACGAGCAACTCACACGCTCCCGAAGTTTTGATATTTAATTTCATAACATACTGTACACTGTTTTAAAAATATAAAAATATATAAAAATAAGATATAAATAAAAAACGTGATATAATATACATGTACGGCATTTATGAAAATTAAAGCGAATATCTCAGAAATTGTCAAAAGATGGTAGTTGATGGTAATGGGTTGTGCGTGATCGAACAACGCATTATTTCCGACGAACAGACCGATATGACCGTAAAGTGGCACAAGGACTGCCAGGTAGGTTTCCTTCCTCAAAGGCAGAAACCTTGTTCTGGCACATCCTTGCGAATTAATGGATAGCTGTAAACCGGCTACTTAGAAGATAATCCCGTTCCTTCTATAAAATAAAAAATTATATTCCAAGAAATTATAGACACTTTAAAGCAGGTATTACAATTATTCTATTAATTCTAATAATTCGTAATAACTGCTGTAAAAAAGTAACCTTTTTTATGTAAAGTAATTAAAATATTGAGAAATATATGATATTTCGAATTTAATGAGAATAATTCTTAATTTTACACGATATTTGTCGAGATGATGCTTTTTTTATTTTCACACCAAGAAAAACTCAGAGAAAAGTCTGATTTTAATAAATCGCAGTTAATTCTACTTCGCTCAATATCTATTCGCGCGTTAGATCAATCAATCATTTGTTTACATAGATATTTCAAACTATAAAAATTTTTCTTTGCCGTTTTGCGTTGTAGAAACGCTTCATGATGATGAAAATGAACAAAGCTGAGGCTGCTGCTACAGTCGAAATGCCGCGAAAGAGCGCATGTACACAGAGACAATCAGCAGAATGTGTGCAACGCGTGCCTTTGTGCTCTGGTCGCCTTGAAAGTTTCAACAAGAAAGGTTAGGTTACGCTGTTTCACGCGCTACAAAAAAGATTTAAATATCCTTAAAGGCGCTTCAAGAATACCAAAGCCTTTTTGTTCCAAGCGAAAGAAGCAACTGTCCGTATTCGCGATGCAATTTCTTTCCGCGACCATGACATTTCTTGACGCGTTTACCCTTTCGTTGCACAAATTTTTTACTTGTGATAGTATCAAAAGAACTTTGAAAATTCATCTTAAGCATTTCAGTGACACATACTGCTACTCATATGATTCGTTTTACATAAACGCCTTGTATACATATTATATTGTATTTCCTCTCCAGTCATACCTACGCAACTCATACCTTCTCCGCATGAATGACACAATTCAAAATTTATCATTTTTCAGAGATGAAGGGGGCCTCCGGTGGCTCAGTGTGTAGCGCGCCTGACTCACATCCCGGAGATCTCGGGTTCGATTCCCGACTCAACCCTGGCCTGCGCTTTCCCATTTTTCCTTTCCTACCACCTCCCAACAAAAATTCCTTCCTTCTCTCTCTTCTCTCCTTCCAGTATATACGCATAAAAACTGAATTTACACTCTAATATAACCTGTTGTTGGCCCGAATACATGACCCACCCCAGATCATTACGGCCATTTAAATATTAAGAATACAAGAATCAGAGATGAAGAGAAAAAACTCTTTGCATTACAAGAGTTAAGATCACAAGCGGTGTAATTTAGAAAAAATATTTTTTGATTTTATCTCTGCAACACATTACAGATAATACAAAAAGTATCTCTTGGGCATTCACAATGTTTTCCTAAAAATTAATTATCCTAATCTGTATTTAATATTTCAATTTGAACCGAATTAATAGGCTGGAAAGTATAAACGTTAAACTGCATTTAGAAATTACGATTTTTGAATTGTGTGTTATTTGTAAGTTAAGAAAGTATATTATTTAATTGCACAGAATATATCGCGACATTTATACAGTATTTTAATAGATCAACATGGAATATATCATGTCACAAATCATGTCAAACTGCATTTTCTAGATGCTTCTTTTTATCAGAGTTTCCAGTTCGATATCTGTAACACAGTTCGACAAGAGCTAAATAAGCAACGTTACGTCAACCGGTACTTGTATTTGAACTTTTGATGTGTCAGGATACCACACCTTTAAATCGGTGTTTGCATTCCACAGAAATTCTTTAATACATATTCCTCTTCGATAGATATTATTTAGGATAATACTATTATGTACTTGGCGTAGCGACGCTACCGCGTCGCTTGATACTCATTTTTTATTGATGAGAAGCAATGTTTTCAATTAATGGCAAAAACTAAATTTGTTTACATCACTTGATTTCGCAACTTGATTTATAGATATTTAATGACGTGACATAATGTACTCACGCGAATGATAGCCATAAATAGTATCACATCGTTCTTACAGAGACTATTAATACGATCAAAGAAAAAAAAGAAGCTAATCTTGGAAAATATCCGTAAAGGTAACGTTGCATTGCACGCCATGTTACATTGTAATATCGCAATAGACACTTTCCTTAATGATTTGTATCGTAATGTGCCGTGTCATACAATGTGATAACAGGTATCGTGACGTATCGACATGTATGAATCGCGTGTCTTAATATAGTTACGCATATTGATTCGATTAATTCCCTGAAATTCGTAATTATTCGATTGATACGGAGTTTCGACAATCATTGAAACGTCGGACACGATTATAAGAGTTGTAATTTTCACATTTACACTATTGGAAAATTCGTGTTTTCTTGTTAAAAAATATGCCGGTTAAAATTTTTGTGTTAAATATTTAACACATTCATGTGTTAATTTAACATATTATTGTTCTGTCAATTGAACTCAAATGTTAAATTATTAAAACAACTGAAAAAAAATGTAAAGATAATACAATGTGCATCTATTTTTAATTTTACACAATAGTTATGTTCCGTATTATATTAATTACATCATTAAAAATATGTTGATTTTATGCAAAATTTATTTCGAATTATTATGAAGTGTTTGCATTCATTTTGTGTTGAAATATTAACATAGTATTAGTGTCACCATTAATTTAACATATCCATATTATGTTAAATTAACACACAAATTTGTA
>NW_021853387.1:37899-63976 GCF_003651465.1 Formica exsecta
CGCTGTTTCACGCGCTACAAAAAAGATTTAAATATCCTTAAAGGCGCTTCAAGAATACCAAAGCCTTTTTGTTCCAAGCGAAAGAAGCAACTGTCCGTATTCGCGATGCAATTTCTTTCCGCGACCATGACATTTCTTGACGCGTTTACCCTTTCGTTGCACAAATTTTTTACTTGTGATAGTATCAAAAGAACTTTGAAAATTCATCTTAAGCATTTCAGTGACACATACTGCTACTCATATGATTCGTTTTACATAAACGCCTTGTATACATATTATATTGTATTTCCTCTCCAGTCATACCTACGCAACTCATACCTTCTCCGCATGAATGACACAATTCAAAATTTATCATTTTTCAGAGATGAAGGGGGCCTCCGGTGGCTCAGTGTGTAGCGCGCCTGACTCACATCCCGGAGATCTCGGGTTCGATTCCCGACTCAACCCTGGCCTGCGCTTTCCCATTTTTCCTTTCCTACCACCTCCCAACAAAAATTCCTTCCTTCTCTCTCTTCTCTTCTTCCAGTATATACGCATAAAAACTGAATTTACACTCTAATATAACCTGTTGTTGGCCCGAATACATGACCCACCCCAGATCATTACGGCCATTTAAATATTAAGAATACAAGAATCAGAGATGAAGAGAAAAAACTCTTTGCATTACAAGAGTTAAGATCACAAGCGGTGTAATTTAGAAAAAATATTTTTTGATTTTATCTCTGCAACACATTACAGATAATACAAAAAGTATCTCTTGGGCATTCACAATGTTTTCCTAAAAATTAATTATCCTAATCTGTATTTAATATTTCAATTTGAACCGAATTAATAGGCTGGAAAGTATAAACGTTAAACTGCATTTAGAAATTACGATTTTTGAATTGTGTGTTATTTGTAAGTTAAGAAAGTATATTATTTAATTGCACAGAATATATCGCGACATTTATACAGTATTTTAATAGATCAACATGGAATATATCATGTCACAAATCATGTCAAACTGCATTTTCTAGATGCTTCTTTTTATCAGAGTTTCCAGTTCGATATCTGTAACACAGTTCGACAAGAGCTAAATAAGCAACGTTACGTCAACCGGTACTTGTATTTGAACTTTTGATGTGTCAGGATACCACACCTTTAAATCGGTGTTTGCATTCCACAGAAATTCTTTAATACATATTCCTCTTCGATAGATATTATTTAGGATAATACTATTATGTACTTGGCGTAGCGACGCTACCGCGTCGCTTGATACTCATTTTTTATTGATGAGAAGCAATGTTTTCAATTAATGGCAAAAACTAAATTTGTTTACATCACTTGATTTCGCAACTTGATTTATAGATATTTAATGACGTGACATAATGTACTCACGCGAATGATAGCCATAAATAGTATCACATCGTTCTTACAGAGACTATTAATACGATCAAAGAAAAAAAAGAAGCTAATCTTGGAAAATATCCGTAAAGGTAACGTTGCATTGCACGCCATGTTACATTGTAATATCGCAATAGACACTTTCCTTAATGATTTGTATCGTAATGTGCCGTGTCATACAATGTGATAACAGGTATCGTGACGTATCGACATGTATGAATCGCGTGTCTTAATATAGTTACGCATATTGATTCGATTAATTCCCTGAAATTCGTAATTATTCGATTGATACGGAGTTTCGACAATCATTGAAACGTCGGACACGATTATAAGAGTTGTAATTTTCACATTTACACTATTGGAAAATTCGTGTTTTCTTGTTAAAAAATATGCCGGTTAAAATTTTTGTGTTAAATATTTAACACATTCATGTGTTAATTTAACATATTATTGTTCTGTCAATTGAACTCAAATGTTAAATTATTAAAACAACTGAAAAAAAATGTAAAGATAATACAATGGGCATATATTTTTAATTTTACACAATAGATATGTTCCGTATTATTAATGACAGGATTCATCTGTTAAAATTTACAGAAAAAAATATTGATTTTATTCTACAATAGGAGTGAGAGTGACTACAAACCGTCAATAACATTTTTCCAAATTAATTACATCATTAAAAATATGTTGATTTTATGCAAAATTTATTTCGAATTATTATGAAGTGTTTGCATTCATTTTGTGTTGAAATATTAACATAGTATTAGTGTCACCATTAATTTAACATATCCATATTATGTTAAATTAACACACAAATTTGTATGGACCGTCTGGCACACGCGATATATGTTAAATTTAAGCCAAATTTTCCAACAGTGATATATTCTACTTCGGCGGAAAATTGTTCAAAAAAATAAAAATTCCGGTCTATAACACAATTTTCTAAAATGTTTTGGCAACAATCTCTTTCAACTTTCTATCCGGAATTTGGTGTTATGCAGTCGACGATGCGAGACTACCGGTACCATGCGCGTTCGCGCCACGTGCGTGTTTACGCATACACATATGTGCGTTGTGTGCGAATGCGAGCTGCCAAAGAGGTCAATGCCTCTTTCTCCCGTTCATTTACCACGAACGTTCTGATCGCTCCTCCATCCACGGCGCGAAATCGTAAACGATATCGAAACTTTGATTTCGGTCATCGGGGACAATGAACCGTCTGAAAGGATGCCGCGGAGAACTTGCTCCTAACCGTTTTAAATCCGGACACGTGAAAGCAAAAAGAGACATACGATTCAATAGATATTCGACTATTAGATGTATCTTGGCATTTTTATCAATTTCTCCTAGATTTTGTATGTGTCAATATTTAAATGTGTTACTATTTTGCGGTAATGACATTTTCTTTTTAAATTACATTCACAAATCGTTAAAATTTAATTTAGGGTTTGATTTATAAGTTATTATATATATATATANNNATATAATTGATATTATAGTATATTAAATATACATAGTATATAGTACATGTAAAGGCAACAAATACAGAATCGGAACCCGTTTCTTACAAACTTTACAAATTATTCGCATTATCATAAATTGATATAAGCAATATGTAGTAATTAAAATATATTAGTAAAACGAATGTGCACTTGGGTTTCTTAAACATACGCTCTTACGCATGACGTTCTGGAAGAAAATCCGAGACCAAACAACGGAGTATGGAGCAAAGTTCCGCTACATGTCACAGCGTTTACACATCGCCACGCAATCCGAAACATTCGCGTTTCCATGAAATTCCATCTTTTCGATTGAACAAGTACCTTCGGATATATTTTACGTCGCACTTTTATGTCTTTAAATACACCCATTTGATATTCGTTCCTTAAAATTTCCTCGGGTACAAAAACAAAATTTAATTCTCTTTCTAACATCACCGCAGCCAGCGGGATGAATGAATTTTCTGAGGATATCATAGCCCGATAGAGCCAGGCGTATTCGATGAATGCGTTCATTAACTTGATCCTCGCGTGCATTAATTAGACACGAGTGCAGGTTAACAAGTTCCTCTCTATTCGGCTCCGGTAATTAAGTGAAAGTTACATGAACGCATTTCGCGAAGCCCGCGACATGGTTCTACTTTCGTGTATGTATGCCGGCATTGACACTGACAATCGGTGAGGGGAAAACGCATTCACGCCTTCACGACGCATTCATGCGTTATTGGCTCGCTCCAGCGGAGCAGCGTTTCCTGATTTCATTCGGCCATGGCCTCGAGAGATTCTTAAGTAAATAAATTCCCGGGACCAACATCTCAATCACGTGATGGAAAAAGAAAGAATAAAGTCTCACTTTGGAGAACAAACAAACGTCTACAAGAAACTTTGAAAATTAACCTAAACAAGGCGTAAAGAGTAGGGCTGGTGATTTGCTTCGAAGACTTAGACATTCAAAGGTTCGAAGAATCAAAATTATACAATTATTAATGTAATATAACAGTAATAGTACCACGATTATTATTGAGGTACACATTTATAAAATTATATAATAAAATCTGAATATAAAATTTCTAATGTTGCAATAATTAATGTTAAATAATTATATATTTTTTGAGCAAATATATTAATTAATTTCTTTTATTTACAATATTTTTAGCGTTTGCTGAATGAATTTACCATTCGCACGGATATATTCTTCGAAGCTTTGAAGTTCAAACCTTGAAGTTCAAACCTTCGAAGTTGTCAAAAGTAACAGCCCTAGTAAAGAGAAAAAGAGAGAAAGAAAGAGGGAGAGAGAGTGTTTTTAATCATAATAAAGATTTTTTCGCGTGGCACTCTGTATTTTTAAAACTGCATCTCTCTTGCCGGAAGGCACCTCGCTGTTTCCATTTGAAGGAAACACACATTTGAATGATTATTTATTTGCTGTATTTACTCGAATAGCTCATTATCTTCAGCATCGCTCAATTGATGTTAAAGGCGCGGTGAAAAACTGCTTTCACTCGCTTTCCCGCCGTGTCAGCCTTGATTAGATTTTCTCGCGGGGTTCCTTTTGCACATTTGTGTTTTTCTTTGGCTCTGCGATCGTTATGAAGTAATTTAATCGAATGCGCTTGACCATCCGCAAAGGTTGAATCTCAGCTCTTTCATCGAAGCATCTTCTCGAGAAAGCGTGGTTCTTGGTCTCTTTTTCATTCACTTCTTTATAGCTTTTACTTACGGTGTCTGACATCTCTTGCTTTATTTACCTAATTCTATTTGTCGCACAATCGTCTATCATCATGCGTGTAAAGTACGAATTTCATTTTCGTCGCGATATCTAAATTTAACATCGTTATCTCTCGCAAATCCGATGATCTTTTTATCGCATCTCATTATTAACGCGAAATAGGAAATGGTATTTCGACACGATTATATTTGAAAAAGAGTATAATTTAGTTATATGTATACATCATTGAATATTAAAGTTTAATTAAATATATAAATATAAAAAAAACTCTTTTTATACTTTCTTAATTTATCGTCAGTTTGACTATATAACTTTATGTTACTAAAATAGAGATTCAATTTATGGATTTAATCTCAGAGATGTAAACTTAATCGTGTGAAACGCAGGATACGTGTTCGCTTCCTGTTTTTATGTTCGAGAGAATATACGCGTTTGATTATATTTTATGGTAAAAAGTATCTCCTTCATCTCTATTTGCACGCAATTTCTACTTCGCATCTATTGTTGCATATGATATGTGAATCCATATTTCTTATAACATTGTTCAACAAAAGAGAGAGAGAAAGAGGGGGGGGAGAAAGAGAGAGAGAGAGAGAGAACTCTGGCAGAGTCAATGCCCTAATTACTGATTGTTTGTTGCGGAAAAACTTGGTGCTGCAGCAATAACGAGTTTTCGATTAAAGGCACAAGTCGATAATCCTGCTATCATGAGAAAAGCTACGCTAAAGTCTGTGATTGAGATGACCTTTGAGCTGCATCGGCATTCTAATACCCGTAAGAAAGCGAGAGAGATCGTTTCGAAACAAAAGCATGTGTTTTATTGCATTTATTGCATCAAGGGTTATCGTCCGGAATGTCTGCATTAACAATGAAACTATCTGTATTTTATGAATAGAGAGAAATAAGAAATGTGAAAAGATTTCAGTAAAATATTATTTTACGGAATTATTTAAATAAAAAATAGTATTGATTATTTATATTGGCACACGAAATTCTTTTCACTTAACATTCTACTGAACGTAAACAAGATGCATGTGTTTACTCAACTTTTCACACAAAATGCTTGCTAAATAAATTATCAAATTACTCAAAACTTTTGCTCATTTTTTATAAACTTAAGAGTCAGATATAAGAGAAAATAAATGGTAAATATGCATAAAAGGTTACACCTCACCGATTTTATCGCCACTTAAGGGGATCCAAAAGCTCGTTGTAGAAGAAGTTCTTCTGAGTAATTCTCCGCAAGAAAAAAGTGGGGAAAAGCATTCGTTTAGAAGATATAATAAGTTGAAATTTCACAATTTTAATGCTTTCTTTGAAGTATTATAAAATAAAATTAGGAACAGTAATATTTATGTACATTTTTTATTTCTTGCAGAGGATGTAGGAAATGTTTTTGTTTAAGTGGAGCCTCCATAGGGAGGGGGGGGGGCGGAACCCACTGCATTCACGCATACACTTTCCCATCCACACAACAATTGTGGGATGGACCTCGTTTTGCGTTGTAAAATATATGTGGACACAGTGAGTTCCGCCCCCCGCCCCCTACGGGGGCTCCACTTCCGGAAGATATAACCTAACCCAAACCTCTTTCTGATTTAAAACTAAAATTTGGTTTGGATTACGTTATATAACCCAAATTGTAGCTTTGGGATGGAATTTTTTCGGGGTGAGGGTGCAGGGGGAGGGGCCCCGCCCGTTTCCCCGCCCACGCGTTAAAGTCGTAAGCCTTTTTCAATAAAAAAATAATAGATTATTATAGCATACACAAATTTTAATGTCAAACTTTAATTTGTCATATCTTCTAAACGAATGCTTTTCCCCACTTTTTTCTTGCGGCGAATTACTCAGAAAAACCTCCCCTACAACATATTTAAGTGGCGATAAAATCGGTGAGGTGTAACCTTTTATGCATATTTACCCAAAAATAGACAATATTAAGAAAATAAAAATAATATATTTAAAGGCATTTGTCTTATTTATATAGAGATTAATACGAACACGCATTACTATTTTATCCGTTTTTCTTACGCTATTTCATCATCGCGAGTGCATCTCAAAGCATCCAGCTGAAAAATTTGGAAAGGAACAGGCCGGCTTCTAAATTTAGAATTCAACTCGAAGAACCTTCTTTCCTATACATTGGAAATTGTTTCGTGATGCGTTTCACGTCATAACTTATTTCTGGTATGCTGTATCTGTGTACGCTGTGTGAAAGATTTTACCCTTGTTACTCGACCCATATTAAGTCTCTCCTCCTTCCCCCCCTATAATCGCCGAATAAAGTCGCGTCTATCAAATAATTAAATGCTAATTTTTTGCTGGATTTTGTTGATCAAACCGTTTAACAAGAATTTAAGTTCAAAATGGGGAGGGGGGCTGGCTTAACAAAGTTAGCCCCCTCTGTAATGAAAAAAATATATAGCATAAAAAAAAACAATTACAGCATTTGTTGCTATTTTATTGCTTTAAAATACCGTGAAAATATTTTGCAAAAATTATATTATTTAATAAATATCACTATACACTAAGTGTTGCGTCATCCACTTACGCGAAATAAAAGTAACTAAAAAAATTTATTGCACACATGTTTTTGATATTAAAATAATCTGTAGACAATATAATATCAAAATATATATGGAATATTGAATTTGTTGCTCGTTGTAAAGTATTAAAAACCGACGCATTATACGACATCATAAAGAAAATTAGTTCGATATAAAATGATATTTACGATTTTGAGATTAAATTATATTCTACAGGGCCGATCTTTACTTTAATTCATAAATTAATTATTAATTTTATATTTTAAAAAACTGAAAGTGCTTTGCACAATATCAAATTTATTAATCTCGAAATGTATTAGATTTATTAAGTTCTGACGTAGCCGATCCGTGCACTTCCTTTTAAATTGTGATAATTCTCTTTCAAATCTAGAGAGATATCGCGTCTGGAAAGCGTGGTACACGTATTACACACGCCTTACAAGACACTCGATCGAAAGTTTGATCAGCGATAGACGCATCGCGTGAAGATACGTTATGTTCTTGTGAAACATCGCCCGTTCATGGAGAGCGATGATTAAGCAGAAGTTTCGCCACCTCGAAAACTGATTCGATCTACGTAATTATTAAATTATGTGGCTTTCACGGCTAACATCATGCGCGCATTCGTTCTTCTCGCGGGTAATTAACACGGAGAGCTATTAATCTAATGAAAATGTGTTGCCACATACACAGTCTGACGAGTTTGCCATCCAGAGAAAATATCGATCCGGAACGTTGATCGATGCTAAATTATCTGGAAATGGACGATCTGTTTCGCCCAATTTGCGCAGCTGCGAGATTGGAATGCCATCGCCGTTAGCGGAACGCATAACTGCTCGCCAAGTAGTTACGTCATAAGACGAAGAGAACATTACGAAGATATTTCATATTACGAAAAGAATATGCAGAAAAAAATCTAGGGCTTGTTGATTCATTTAATCGCTCGAAATCTCAAAAACATTTTTTTTCCGGTTATTATTCGAAATCTCTTTCTCTCTCCCTATTTTTTCTGATATCTCCATATCTTGATTATCTAGTTTGAAGAGATTGTCATGTGACAACAAGTTACATCAAACTAAAATAAACTTAGACAGATGTTGTAAATAAGAAAACAATAAAAAATGTTAAAATGTTTTACTAAATTTTTTTACATTTATTTTACCACTGTTTTTTACGACAAAAATCTCACAATTCTTGGAAAGATCGAGGATAGGGCTACATTTTAATTATCATTGGAATTTATTTCGAATACCTGATCCTGCAATAACACACGATCGTAAACGCCTGAATCCATACTAGACGGGCGTTTTCTTCTCGAAACATTTAAACCTTTTGACGGATATTTTATTATGATACTGGAAGAGAGAAAACAAGCACGATTGCACACACATGCGCGGTTGTTTCTCTTCTTCACTACGTGAGTTCTCTCAGGTATCGTCTTTAGTGGATTGCAAAGAACAATGCAGTCGCACACGGCTCTCGCGAGAATCTTTCCGTTCCATTTAAAATTTGTTCGTTACCAAAGGCCGCTTTAATCTCCCAATTAAAACAGATGTAATTGCAACGATTCACACACACATATAATATTCATACACATATATGAACAAACAGCGCACGCACACGCGCGCGCGCGCACACACACACACACACACACACACAGATTTTATTTCCTATATGAGGATACTGTTATATCAAGTCGAAAAATAAAAATTTTGCACAATATTTAAAAGATACAAATTTGAGATCTTCGTAATAAACAAAATTTTATAATATATATATTGATACTTTTTTTATAATAAATTCACACAAGAATAAAATAAACAGATTTCGCGATAAAAATATAAGCTGGTTTAGAGAATAAAATATCGTTTAGTGTACGAGAAAAAAAATAATTTAAGTGCTACTAAAAAAGAAGAAGGTATTTGAAACGTCTCTAATTTTAAAATTTTTGACGCGTAACGCGATTTTTTTTAGAATTCTAAATTTCTGTACATATTCTGATTCACAAGTAGATAAACAATAAGGAACTCGTTGAATTTACTTTCTGGTTTCACAATCTTTATTGTGGTGCACGAATACGCGATAAAAACAACGACAAACGAATCGAACTTTCTATGCATTCGGTGGTTTCCGGGACGTTCATGACGATGAATAGAAAATCTCGACGCGGGAGATGTAATGGGGCGTATTCTAATTGAATGCGCATTTTGTTTCTATCGCCGACTGGAAAGTCCACGACTAACAATAAATCGTAACTCTCTATGATGCTTACGCACTCTTTATCTTATTTAGTTGACAGATTCAGCGTGATAAAACGCGAACGCGCAAGGAAAAAGCTCATAAATCTTCGTTAAAATAGCAAAAGCACAGGCACCTTTATAATACGCATCGCGAGATCTTCCGCTCTGGAAACAGGATTCTGCGAAATCGATCGTTCTTATCTTCAGCTATAAATCATTCGCTCTCACTGTCACTTATATTTTGTGCAATAATTATATAGAAAGTCTGAAAATGCGCGAGCGGCAAAGGCATTATTAATTTCTTTAATGATACTACTAATTGCCGCAATACTGTTCGGGTATGGATCTGTTTTTCTTTATATCCGCAAACTTAATCTCGTATGTACAACGCGAATCTTCCCGTACTTGCACGATACTACAATGTGAGGCAGTAAGTATTTTAGACTGTAGTTACACATTATACAGGATATCCTAGAATTATTAGGGTGTCCTAGGACACAGGTTTATTGATAAAATTGGCTTGTTTTGATGTCCTTTATAACCATCTGAAGTTTGTCGGTCTAATTCTAGGATCCTGTATATACGAGCATTTATTTCAATAATAATGATTTCTAAACCGCGAGTGAAACTTTTCAACTGTTATGCGAAATCCATCGCGCGCGGTCATGCTTTTACCGCGATAAAGATACGAGTCGTTTCCGTTGATTATTGTGCTGATACAAGGACAAAGAGAGAAGTCATAAAAGAAGAAGAAAAGAGAACAACAAATGTTAATCGTTATGAAAAGAAAAGTTTTGCGAACTGGACACAGGACATTTTCGACACGTTCAAAAGGCATCGGAATGCGTATATAGGAATTGAAAATGTTCCTTACGTAGCGCTATCGCAGGTAACGTGAGACTTTGCATTCTACGCCGGTCGCAGTACGACGGCAACAGTAATAATATTCCGCATCGAGTGACGCAGAAAAAATTTTACTGCGGGAAATTTTCTACGTGACGCGAATGATTTCGGATATAATCATCGCGCGTAATTATTCGCGCACGCTGCGTGTGCGTTTTCATTTATACAGGATGTTTCTCAATCGTATTTTGTGTTTTGTCAACGTTTCGCAGATTTCTAAACATTTCTTTTTTTTCAAATTTTAAGCTCTTAGGAAATAACGTCCAAAGTATTATATTAACTCATCTTTTCTTGTTCTGTTCTCTAGAGAGAAGAAAAGTTATTGTATAAAAAGTATTGGCAGCAATTAAGAAATATCTTGTGTATTGGTATATGATATAGAAAGCAAGTCGTAGAACAAGTGCGTGTAATCTATTGGCAAATAAATCAAGTTGAACGCTCTTTATATGTCTATTATAAAATAACTGCTATACAAAAATAATATAATATCATGCAAATAGAATTAGTTATGAGTTTAATTACGAATTGCTAAATGAAAAAAAAATAGAAGGAGATAAAGAGAGATTGAGGTAGAACATGGTACACAAATGACTCACGCATGCGGAAATCTGCTGGGAGATAAAACAAGTTAAATGCTATGTGTTCTGCGTTTATTGAAGCATGATTAGGACGACTAGCGTTATTACGATATGTATGAAAACATAAATGATTAATTACATTGATAAACAAGTACTATCGGAGTATTATCAGAGATTTGAGCGACTGCGCACAACAAAATCTGCTAAAGAATAAATCAAATTGTAGCTTATGCGCTTTGCGTAAAACGATTTTTTATGTAATAGTAAAAAAATATTGAATTGATTAACCGTTTCTCTCCGTTTGATATAAATATATCTGGAAAACAATTCTGTGCCGCGAATAAAAAGTTATTTGTGGCTCTGACAGAGAGGATAATATACTCGTAAAAAACATTTTTTTTTAATTCTCAAGATAACGGAAGACGCTTCTAAAATTTGACAACTTATTTCAGAGACAGCCTGCATATATGTTGTATCTTTATGAAATGCAAATAATTTTAATCGATAGAATTAAAACGTTAGGAATAAAGCCATTATTATTGACATAAGTAATTACGACTTGGTTTAGCAACGTGCAAACTGTACTTAAAAAGAACTCGAGCGCTGCTCACGTTGCAAAAGTATGAGTAATACATGTAAGAGTCATCATGAATGACAGTACATAGAATATAAATAAATTCTTATTTACGGCACGAATCTCGAATCTTTTGTTCATGTTTCGAGTCACTCTCTTAATCGGGATGTATATCAATTGGACACTATACTTATTGGGCAGTTGATAATAAGGCCCTTTGATTGGTCGATCGTGCTGGTATCCTTAGGCACCGGTCGATATAAGTGGTTGCGTTCAATTGCATTGTGTTCAAATGAACCTTTCCTTCTTAATCGCACGGACAAAAAATTAAAGATATTTGTAACATGAAAATATCCGAAAAGTGCAAGAAAACAAGGAGTAACGAAGTATATACACATAACTTATACCAAGTTGTACTCATTGTCTTTATCTTTCCATAACTTCTTTATGCATGACAAACGCGTGACATATCGTAAGAGGGAATGAAATGCGGTAGCAACGCGAAACGTGACATTAAATGCAGGAGCGATTTAAGGATTTATTCGTGCGTAAATCCAGGCGCACGTGCGCGTCTGGCCATCGGGTGCGCGAACGCGATTCGTTCGAAAGTAGAAGCTCTAGGTTTTATCACACGCAGGGTTACACACATTATCACCAGACATTTTATCATAACGGTGCGTAACGCAGTGTGTCGCGAAAAAATGTGCTCGTGAAAGCCGGCGGAAACACGAATAGTGAAATTTAAAGAAACTAAAAAAAAATCAGACGAATTAATAACCGCGTGTATGAATGGAGTCTTGGAAAACGCGAATGTTTTATCCATTTATTTCTTTTCCATATATGAAAACTGTGTTGAGGTAAAAAAGAATATTTATCTATTTTATTACCCCATCTGATTTTTTTAGTGTAAATTAAAAAGACCATAAAATTGAATGAAGAATTTTAAGAATAATGATGACAGATGCGCATGCGCAATAAAAGCGTATATATTTCCACTTTAATATCTTTTATCGTTTTAAAAAAATTATGAAATTTGCAGCTCACATAATTTTAAACTTTCTTTCTCTTGCAAAATTAATTTCTCTTGACATTGGTATAATAACATAATAATTTTTATCAAATGTATATAAAATTTTTCCCTTTATTTTTTCTCCGTGATTTATATTTATAAAGATAATTTAAAAGGCTATCTGTATGTCAAACATTTTTTTTTTCTGAAAATCTTTAATTTTGGTATATTAAATTTTATAAAGATATGATTCTTATTTACTCTTTCATGCTCTCGATAAAACATTTAAGACGCTGGTAAATTCATGATAGATACGCAAAAATAAAATAACTATAGAATTTTTAGTCGCAGACAAATAAATGACTCAGATACGCACATTCCCTGAACGCACATACGTATTATAGTGCTCGTGTGATGGAAAATATTTTGAACTTGTATATTGTGTGCATAATGCACTATAATAATTCTTTCCCTTCCATCTTCCATTATCACATATATACAGGTAAACGACAATCTTAGATGATCCGAATTATTATCGGTGAGCACATAGGCATATTTCAGTGAGGTTCCATCAGTTTACAATTTATATATATGTCGTGAATATATATATCTAATAATATGATATCTATTATAAAAAATCGTTGAAAATGTGTGAACAATAAACATATATTCCAATATATACTATATGCATATATCCTGAAAAGTTTAATAAAAAAAAGATTATTCAAACATAAAAAATATTACTTAAAAGAAAATAAATATAAAAATTAAGAACTAGAAATTAATACAAAATATTAAAAATTAATACAAATAAAAATTTTAAAAATTTTAAATAAAATTCTTTATATGTGGCTCACTCTATATATGAAGATATATCCTGAAATCTTGCTAGTGCAATTAGAATTGGTTGCATCAATTTAAAGCCAAAGTTTTAGTTTACAATTGAGTAAATTCTTCGTCTTTGTTTATCTGCAAAGCAGCAGCGCATCAGTCGGTACAACCAGAATTGCATGTAATTCAATTAGTCGCTTGGAGTTATTAGTACGCTGCTACATTTTTTATTATATCTCAATCGCTAAACCAGAAAATAATATTCTTATGTGGTTTACCTTAATATTAAATAATTTCATTTCATTGTGATTTATAGCTAAGGAAAAAATATCACATCTTTGTTTTACTCAGAATTCTTCATTTATTATAATTAAGATATAATCGAAATAAATGCAATCTAAAAAAGATAAGGGTTAAATTAATAATTTATAATTTATAATGCAATGGGGGGGGGGGGTTATTTAGTACAGAACGCTAAAAAGCCGGTATTTTGTAGTTGCAACACTATACGGCTCCATACTGAAACTTGAAACTTCAATAACAACCTTTGCTACCTAATCGATTCTGACGCATCGAGTTGCATCCAAGTGCCTCAAACGCAATACGTGACGCACTAGAATCCATAGTGCAGCGATTTAGTTCCTCACTCAGAAGAATATAATATACAAGCGTAATAAATAGCAAGACATATAATTTTATAAGTCGCCTAATTATCTATTAAATTCTTTATGGTACTTCGTTTTAATCTAATCTCACAAATTTAATCAAACTAAACAAATAAAATATAGATTCTTCTGAGACAATTTTGAAAGTTTTGGCTTAACCATTTTAAAACCAAAATATCAAGAATACAACTATCGATTATTCGGATCTTAATCGCGGTAAAGCGGGCTTATATAGTGTATATAGTCAATTGAATATCTTCTGTTATTTTTCATAGTTCAGTTGAATTGGAACACGCTCCACATATTTAACTCAAGGTTACAGCTGTATATTTCGACTTGATCTCAACTTACTTGTCTTCGTAGGCAACCCGATATACCTCTCTGCAAAACTGACGATCATCCATTTCAATTGAACAAATTCTATTTTTCACGAATATACGGTAACGTTATGACCTTTAGTCTAAAAAATTCCTGTTTTTAGCGCTATCCAGAATTTTTTCTTTTTTATATTTTTATATTTTTTATATTTTTAAATTTTTATATATATTTTTTAATTTTAATTTTTTTTTTGTATTTGTTTTGATATTGTGTGTGTGTATGTGTGTATGTGTATCAAGGGTTAGAATACGAGGGCTGTATAAGAAGTACCCGTGTTAGGGAAGGAAACGCATTTTTTTAAAAAATTTTTTTTATCTGTTTCTCAACATAGTCTCCTTTCAGCTCGATACACTTAGTCCAGCGATATTCCAACTTTTTTAAGCCATCCAAAAAATATGATTTGTCGAACTCTGCGCTCTTCATCAAAAACGGATGTTCAGTCACGCTTGAATTCATTGAACCAATATCTGATGGTAGTCATCGAAGGTGCATGGTCCTTATAAACGGCATGCAACTTCACTTTGATTTCCTCACACGTTTTCCCATCCAAAAAAAGGAATCGAATCACTGACCGATATTGCTCTTTTTCCATGGTTGCAAACAAACACAAACTTGCCCACTTTCAACAGCTATCAAAACAAAACTACTCGATAAAACTGTCTGAAATTTTGACACGCGTCGTTCGAAAGATGGCGTTAAACGATGGTATACAGATTTTGAGTCAGTGGCGCTATCAGTCGTTAAACACGGGTACTTATCATACAGCCCTCGTATATTTTAGATCTTATTTTTTAATAATACATTTTGTAAAAATGAAATAAAAAAGGCAATTTAAAAATTATGTTTTCTGGCTCGCCGCCACATGGTTAAACAGGATTCTACAAGCGAGCGGCATTGAGCCAAGTAAGGGCAGTCATCGCAGACCAAACGGTCAGTTCTCACATAGTTTTGGACACTTCAAAAATTATCGGCGTCTATAAAAAAATTATTTGCGCCCTACGCTAAAGCGTACATTGCGTACTAGCTAGTAACGGCACTGCGAATATATCATAATTTCTGTCACATCACACAAATACTCAGAAACGAAGAAGAGAGAAATATTCTCTAGGAAGAGATTGTGTGTAATGTAAAATTATATTTAGTTAATTACATTATCCAAAATAATAATTAGTTTACAAATACTATATAAATACTCATAATTATACACGTAAGATTTTTAATATAATATAAGACTAAATTGCGCATCACGTCACAGAAAAAGATACGCATGCATATGCGCTAAATACGCATTTATATACATAGATATATATCGACACGTGAGATTAATAGAGTATTTATGTTAAATACGCAGGTAATATCTTTTTTTTTTAAATCTTTAAAATTTGTCTCACTTAATATTTACATTCTCCGATACGATGATATTCTTTATTCTTTCATTTATATCTGGTTCGTTATGGTCGCTTATACGAAGATACGAAGTTTGTTGTAAAATATTGTATCCGATGTCCTGTTGTGGCGTGTTCGCGTTACAATCTGTTTCATTTTCATCGCTGATATCTAAATTGCTCAACTTACGTATCATGCCGGGTCTGATATGTATAGAAACTTCGGATATGTTTTCTTGTACCGGACTTCTATAATTATGATCGTAAATTGATACGGTTGACATGCCTTTGATATAATCTATATCAATATCTGGATTCGCTGTAATTTTTAATGTGTTGAGATTAACCGTAGCGATGGCCTCCAAAGTAGCCTGCATTTTGTCTCGTTCCCATCTCCATCGTATATGTTTCTCAATTTCGCGACCTAGTAGAATCAATTTTTTTCTCCTCGAAAGGCGCTTAATTTTTATCAACGGTCTTAATATTCTCTTCATTTTTCCCATTATACACCAAGCAGTTTTCTATCGATCATTTAGCGACTAATCAGCGCGCTTCTTTTCAAAATGTCAATTTTAAAATTATACATTTCTTAGTATTTAATTCATTAAAATATATCCTGGAAGCATAAATATAGTGTTACATTAATCAATTAATTATACAGCATGTGTATCTAACTCGATTATTAAGATTGTAATTATCCAGTCTGTTATTAGTTTTGCAGCGATGAAGAGAATGTAACTTTCCAAATCCAATTTTTATATTGTGCATTTATATTTAATATAATAATTTAATTTCACATTTAATTATATTCAAATGCAACGATCACTATATTTATAAACTTTATATTTTTTAATTGTTAAACATTTTTAGAATCGGCTATTTAAACCGTCAAATAAAATGCGTAGAATGGGTGCGTTCAGGAGACACAATTGTTGCATAACTGTTGAGTAGCCATTGAATGTGATTGGTTCTTACTTCTAGAACCAACAAATCAATGTCGAGTGTTGACAAGACGATGCTCAACGGTTGTGCAACGATTGTGTCTCCTGAACGTATCTAATAGTTATCGTTCTGCTATCGCCACCTATAGTAACTGGAAGTATTATAACCTGGTATAGCGTCTATATACATCATCAGTACACAATATCATAACGTACATACCTGTTAAAATATCTGTCTTTTAGAATGCTGTGTTCAGAATGCAGTACATTGGATCTTATTCTAATGTCTGGATATTATAATAGATGTAACATTTTGCTTAGACTAATGTTATGGAACGAAATCACGCAATACTTGTTGTGATCTACTGCAGCCACCGAGACTGACTGCTAACTGTTGGAAAGTGTATATCCTGCCATCTAGCTGTATTTTGTTAAGATATTCTGTTAAAAGAAGACTTGTGTGATACAAATTCAATTATCTATCATTTTGATACTGCAAAATATATATATTTTGATGTTTGTATCAATTTAAAAATACACTTATCGTTATAAATCGTAAGCGTCACAAGTATCAATAATATTTGCTTTAAATAATTTATATAAAGTTGTAAAAAAATCAAAATCAATCGAAAGTTACATAAAAAAAAATGTAAAAAAAGGTTCATTAAGAAACGGTGAGGAATTATAATATAAAAAAATAGTATAATAAACATTATAGTATAATAAAATAGAATTAATCAAGAATTATTTTATTATTAAAGATATTTTCGAGAATATTTTTCTCTTGCTGGTTTCCGTTCTGGAATATTATTCTAAGAAAAAGATTATATTTATTAATATTTAAACATTAAAATGGATAAAATATCGATATGATTACAATGCGTAAAAAATTTTATAAAGATTATTAATTCTAATTAATTTCCGGATAGCTGATTGATTATGTTGAATTATTAGGGAGAGAGAAAGAGAAGCAGACATTTATACAACAGTTTTTAGTTATGTAGAACCTGAGATGCGAATTTCACGACAACCACAATATAATTCGAGTATTCATTTTAAATGAGCGCAATTATGCTCGGTCTCGCTTCCCGACAATGTGAAAGTTTAACAGACATCTAACAGACGTCCTAATCTTTCAGACGTTCTTTTATAGACATCTCAGACATTCTGAAGATTTCCTTTAGACATTTACGTCGTCTGAGTTAAAATATTTCCAGATCGATAATATGTATTTCGAAGTAAAAGTAAATTTAAAAAAATTGAAATCGAAATCATGTGTTTCATTATTCAATCCAAAACGATTATCGTTCATAAACTTATATAGTAATTTTTCCTGTATTTCAAATACTCAAGGCAATTAAATATAATTATAGTTAACAAGCTACTTTGTTTAAACATTCAAGAATTCTGAAAATCTTTGATAATATTCTGATAATAAAAATTGACTATCGCGTTCAAGATATTTAAGAATAACCCATGTGCTAAAATTAGTCCATGTGTATATATCACGATGGGTTAATCTATAAATCTAAAAACGTTGAATAAGGTACATATACGTAACAGTAGAGGAAGCGCTTCCGCGCTTCGTCCGCATCGGGCGGAAAGAACCTGCGCACGTGCACCGAGCGCGACCGACCTGACCTGACTGGAAGCGAAGAGATGATCAATAACTTCTAGGATATATAAGGCTCCGTTCCGGTAGAGTGTAGCATCTCTTTGAGTTTACGTGATCGGTTTATCGCGCACCAACGGACTTCTTGGCCCACCATCGCGTTGTCGGCCGACTGCGTGTCAAATTGGTCTGTACGTCAGATACCATCAGAGAGGTATTACATCCACTGGGTATATATAAGTGCTTAGTGTGTAAGACACGCACACCGATAAATTATACAAGATTTATCGATCATAGTAATGTAAGGTCTCCTCCGTTCCGTTACGAACGATCTCAGCAGCTTAGAAGAAAAAAAAATCAAGCAGATACGACGATATTTACTAAAGTGACGCATTTCGCGATAACAGTGAGATAAAATAAGCGAGAGATGCGAGCTTCAATTTTCCATCGATGGATCTTATTAACGTTGAGAAGCACGTGCACGATGTCTGTCACGACAAGTACGGGGTAAATATTATTAATTGTCCGTCTCTATACGTTTATAAATTTAAATTGATTTCTAAAGGCATATTTACGTAATCAATTACAAGACTCAATTAGAAGATCTTACTAGCTCGCATTATTTTGCCTCGTGAAATATTATAAGATATTTTAATTCGATTGCATTACGAAATTTTCCAAGAAAGCGATCGATAAATTAAGAGTTAATTACGTTGTATGATATAATAGTAATATAAATATTACTTATAAATATTACGTTACTAAGATATTATCACAATGCAAATACAGTCTTGCTGATATCGTTCGCGAGCGGTTAACGTTAAGCTGTGTCAGAAATATGAGCATTCTTACGAGGCTTTGCGCACATTTTCACGAGCAATTGATTGACAATAAAGCAATAATTGCGACGTATAGTCCTTCTGTTTTCGCAACTGTATTATTTTCCACACGTCTACTAAATATGCGTGTGGCATGGTGTAGGCCTCCTGGGGATTCCCGCCATGTAAAAAAACGGGAACGCGTCCGGGCATGGTACCTCCTGGGTGACGAGGAAAGCCATGCCGCTCTTTGTGTTTCTGGTAATTACCAGGATTCGCGTTCATAAGGAAATTTGTGCTTAATTCTTTCTCATTCGTGATTCCTCAGCCCGCTCACGTCGCTCAAGTGCAACTTACGCACGATGACGAGCCGAGAAAGTCAGCACGATTTTAAGCAACGTCAATTAATTTGATATTCGCGAACAAACTTCCTTCTCGCATTAATTCGCAAGTATTGTTTCGTAATACGTTAGCGAGGAATGCTACGCGAGTAGCGTTCCAGCAATTTGGGCGCGGCTCTGCGCTAATCGACTGTAAATAAGCTCTAAACAACCGTTTTTCCGCGAAATAATTACGTTATTCACATCGCAAGTGCACTCGCGTTTACGTTATCATAATTTCCGATCGTCGTCATTAATGTACATATATAATTCGTATTTTTTTTTAATTAAGATCATATCCACGCTTCATATTATTTTTTTTCTTCTTTTTTTACCGCAAAACGGTAGATGCGCGTATGTAACGTAACGGGGCACGCCGGTAAATCGAGTTTCGCCCGAGACTCGGTACACGACAGAAAATCTCACTTTAATGAGTGAAACCTGTATCTATTAAACGCCCGTCTGTTCGACCTGTTACCACGGTGAGGCTGACGCGAAGATGCCGAACGATTAAATTCACCGAGGGAGAGAAGCGTTTTATCGTTATATTGTGCGCGCAAGTTTTGCAATGTACCATTGTTCGCGGGAAGAATCGCAATCAGACGCGGAGGCGGCTATCCCGACGCGCAGCGACCGAAGAAAAAAAAGAAAAGCGGTATAAGCACGTGAGCATTTTTTCGCGCCTACTTACCCACTTACACCGCCATTCTCTCTCCTTTACAGCCCCCATATTCTTCGAAAATAATCGCCTAATACCCTTCGCCCGTCCGAACCTCTAAAAGACGCACGGTCATCGCGCGCCGTCCCATTTCGTTACCCTGTTTCCGCGTCGGTAATAATCTCCCCCTCGCTCTCGCTACTCACGATGATTGTGAAGAAATTATATTCGCACAACGTGGCGACCTCGAATGAAAATGACAACAGTCGTCGTGAGGAGGCGAGAAGGACGGGGGCGAGTCCGATGATCCTGATCGAAAAAGATATCGACGATGCAGTCGAGCGAACAAAGCCAGGATCGCGAAGGGTCTTCGTTTTCAATTTTTTTTTATACCGACGAGTATTAAAAATGGTAATATGATATATGCACGTTTGTATCCTATCCGTTTTTTTTTGTGAAATATGCATGCGACTTTAGGCTATACAAGATTCAGAGCAGAATTCTGTTTTAATATGTCGCGTATAATGCAAGAAACGTCAAAAGAAATAATATATATACACACATACACACACACACACACACACACACACACACACACACACACACACACACACACACACACACACACACACCAGGGTGTCACGAATTTAAATGTCAATACTTCAGGAGCGTGTGAAGAATCGATAAATTAAGAAAAAAAGTCCTTTAGTGATTTGCTCGTTTTTGCTTACTTTTTGAGAACATTTGAAAAAAAGAAACAAAAAATATTTAAAAAACGTAAAACAACACTAAAATTATTAGATTTATCAAAAAGTACCATGAAATAAAAGTTGTAAAGCATGGAATCAAGAAAAGAGTGAATTGAAATCCTCCTGAAGTAAAATTAGAGAATTGTAAATAAATATGCAATACTTAAATAAATAAATTACTTAAATAAGTAATAAATAAGTGAAAAAATGAGAACTTTTTTCGTTTCAGTTTACTTATTTATTTACACGTATTTATTTATGTTGTCACTTTCTTAATGACAGCAGGAAAATGTAAACATATATTAAATATATATCAGGATACATTAAAAGATAGGCATATAAAATTATAAATAGCTTCGTCTTGAATTTTGTATCGCGAATTATAAAAATTATTATCGTCTAAAGCGGGCCTTGTATTATGCATAATGCACAAATGTCAATTTAATTTTCCCTTAAGTAATTATATTTTTGCGTGTGCTAAGATCATGTCCTACGTGATATTCAACTTCTCAGAAACTAATATCTGCGAAGCTACAGAGAGATTCTATGAATGCAACTTCGAGAGCGCGACCTATTATTATTAGCAGATGTATTAGACATTCGCGCGTGCACACATGCCTTCATTTCCTTCGAGTTGATACAAGCGACAAGCAATATAAACACCCACGTAACAGAATGCATTAACCTACTCAACCGGCGCATATATTACCAATCGATCCTTTAGTAAAAGGTACTCTGGAACTGTCGCTATTCCTTTCATCGGATGCTGCAGTCGCTACTCCTAAATGCTCCAGTATTCACAACGAGTTCTGATTATATTTTAGCTAATAATCAATATCGTCTGCATTTCCTCTACAAAAGCTTCAGTTATTGCAAATTTTGTCAATGGGAATCGTTTTGCGGCTGAAATTAGGTTTGTTGGATGAATCGACACGTGCTGGAAACAATTCGTGTCAGACAATTGAAACCTTCCCCTTCTCTCTCTCTCTTTTTCTCTCTCATTAGTTTATTTCTATTATCTGCGTGAAATTGTGCGGTTTCCATTAAATCGAGAAAGCCAAACACGGAGGCATTCGTTTCCCGCCTTGAAACCACAATAACGGAAAAGCTGATAGTCGAATCACGCTATCGACAAAGTTAATTCTCCAAAAGAAAGTTTAGTTTGCAATTTAATTTGCAATTTATCCTTGAAAATATGGCGTAGATCTTAGTCTTCAGTAAATTAGTAAAATTAAAAGAAAAATATAAAAATCGAAAGAAAAAACGAAAATGTATGCCCGTATGTTTCATGTTAAAGCGCGTAATGTTAATGTTAAAAAAAAAAAATAGACGTGGAAGCTCATGGATTCGCGCCAATACTGGAACGTGGGGAGAAAATAATGAATATGCTCGTCTTTGCAATACGTTTATCAGGCACGAGGCAGACAACGAATGCCACACGTCCGTCTCAAGTGCGTGCACAACTTTCACCATTATAACCATTGTCGCTGTCATCATAGCTCTCTCACACGCACCACATATATGTATTATATTATATATATCCGCACAGGCATAGCTTTCGTCTTGCCAACGATAATTTATCCTCATAAGTTCGCAGTCTATGCAGCTATGATTAATTTATTATCAGGGCACACTTGAAGCATATATTTGCCAAATATTTTTAAACACATGTCTCCCGCACGTATTTTTCTTTCTCTTCTCTACGTAGACGTCATCCGAGTCATTAATATTAATTTAATCAGCATCTATCAGCAATACAACGTGTTGAATTCTCTCAAAATATGCGACTGCACGAAAATTAAATTATAACTGCGTTAACCTAAATGTCTGTATGCCGAAACGAGTGCTACGGCAAGAAGCCGGTAAAGTGGGTAATATTAATTAGGATAAGTCCGCCGTTGTTGAATTATATGATTCTGAGTGGCCTATAATTGCCTCTCCTTCCGAAGAGAGGCGTAGTTGAATTAATTAATTAAATTATCTTCAAATTAAAGTTTAGAGAGCGTTCTTAAAAGTAATTCCTCTCGTATTATACATTAGACACAGATTATAAATTATTGCATTTTTTTAAATACTAGATAAATTAATTAAAATATCGTGCTTTGTGACTATGAAATATTTTAAATATGTGCGCATCTATTCAAACACGCGCACGCGTTATATGTATGACATAATTTTCTTCAACTTTAAATTATATTTCAAAAATGTTATTGATCAAAAATGTAATTTCACAAATTTAATTGCGCAACATAATGAATTTTTAAAATATTAACTGTTTTGAAATTGTTCTGCGCAATAACATTTTTTACTTGTTTAATTTTTAAACAAATATATATACGTAATAAAAAAAAACAAATTTTAAGAAAAAAATACTTTCCACATATAAATTTGTATAAAATATAATCAATAAAAATTTATAAAATCTTTATATAAATTAATTAATAAAAATATAAATCTCTTAAATACAATGTGTTGAAATAATTTATATGTATACTCCGCGCAAAGATATGAACTCACAGAGATAAACAATTAATTTTACAGATAAAAGGCAAATAACAAATTAAATAAATTATATAAATTGCTTACCTCTCACGGCTATTCCGCCGTCGACCGACGTCTTCCTATGCTTCCGCTTCCTCTCTTAATCCTTTGCTGCTCTTTCATGGCACTCATGTAATACTCACTCGCGAAAACACAATTAATTATTCGTACATTAACCAGTTGAATACGATGATTGTGTAACACTTTACACAGCATTTCCGACATTAATCGCACATACGTAACGGTTTGTTTTATATTATATTTTATTTTATAAGGACACGAAAATCACAGTTATCCGAAGCTATGATCTTAATATTGGAAAATTGCACAATCAAATTTACACAATATTATTGTTACCGAATACACATTTCTCGTTTTAAAACAATTATTATCTTGTATTATACAATACAAATAAATGTACAAATTAAAAATAAAAATCAATAACCGCAGAATGTATAATATCCGAAAATATATTATTTTACTGTGCAATCCCCTGCACAATAAATTTTGATGGAATAAATTATATATATGTAAAATACGTATTTTAAAATGAAAAAAAATCACCGATGTACAAATACCAAATATTTGCTACTTGATTAACAAATATTAAAAGAACGTAATTATACAATTAACAACGTTAATTAAATAAAATTAACAACAACTGTATTTACTAATTAAATGCGTCACGGAATAGCTCGATTTAAAATCGGTTTGTTTCTTATTCGCATTTTATTAATAAAAGTGACATTGGGGTAACTTCATTTAGATATCACACGTTATATTATATAAATCAAAAGAATATTTAATTAAATCGTGATATACTATCGTAAAATATGATCTCGAAATTCAGTATAATTCATATTCGAGTGCAATACGTTTGGAATCCATAAATCAAGTGAATATTGTATATTCCTCGAAACAATTATCTCCATAAATATCAGAATATAACGATGACGTATAAATATCATCTTTCTTCACTTCGATTCCCCATTTTATGAATCAATGAATCGACCAAAACATTTGCTTCAATAAATATCTGATTACGTGTCGCTTACGACGGAAATTAATTATTTACGGATCGGTAATCGCTACTTATTATGATCGTAGCGAACCACAGCATTTAGCGGTTCCTAGTATGAAGAACGAATAATTTCAATAATGTAAAGCTAATATATTGATTATTTATTAATAATATTTTTGTTTATTTTGAATAATTTGTGTTTTAAATACATTGCACGTAAATACAAATTATACTGAATGTTAATTGGATGTATATTTTTCAGTGGGACATCGAGAATTAACTGATTATTTATTCAATTCTCATAATATCGCGCGATATCCGAATAACGTTGCCAATATTATTTTTATGAATAAAATTATATTGCGGAGAAAAAACAAATCGATTCCGAGTCGAGTAAATAATTCGCGACGCATTTAATTAATAAATGTAGTTGTTGTGATATAATTACGTGCTTTAATATTCATTAATCACATAACAAACAATCGGCATTTGTACATCGATGGTCTGTTACAATACATATCTACGCTATATTATAAAGAAATAGAGTTTGTATTCTATATAATTTATTCGATCAAAAATTATTGCGCAGATAATCACACAGTAAAGCAATATTTTCGAATATTATACATTCTGCGGATATATTTACCTTTATTTTTAACTCATACATTTATTCATATTTATGCTATCTACACTTCTACATCTACACTATATTATAAAGAGGTAAAGTTCGTTTGTTTGTTTCATTGTTCGGGGTAATCTTAGGAACTACTGAACCAATTTGAAAAAATCTTTCACTGGTGAATAGCTTAGATCTTCCTGAGTAACATAGGCTATATATCGCGCTGCAATATCATCTAGGAGCCGAACAATAGAACGTGCGTGAAGTTGGAAAAAAATACGTCGTTCACGCTCTATATTCTAATTTAACGTAAAAACTACACAATCGATTTTGTTGAAACCTTCACCAGTACGTTTCTAAACATCTCAGTAGTTTCTAAGGATTGACCCATGTTTGCCCATCCTCACAAATCCGCAATCACATGTCGGGCGTGCGAAGCACGCGAGGAAAAAACGTCAGCTAGTAATATAATTTAATAGTCATTTAAAAACAACATTGTGCGAATTTAGTCGTACAATTTTCAAACAGATCATAGCTTCGTGTAACCGTGTTTTTCGCGTTTTCCCCTGTCGCAATATAAAATAAAGTGCATATAGCGTATGCGATTAATGTTGGGAGTGTCGTGCAAAATGTCGTGCGATTGTCGTATTATGTTGATTAATATGCGAGTAATCGTAATTAAACGCATTTTCGCGAGTGAGTGTTGTGTAAGTACCATCAAAGAAGACCAACAAGAAGAAAGAAAGCAAGAAGGCATATACCGGCAGTAGAACACACACACAATCGTGAGGAGAATAATTTATAATTTATTTTCTTTCTCGTGTATTACTTGAAAAGTTAAATGCTTATTCAACTCTGCGGTATCAATTTAAAATGCGGATGATCCATTTAAAATCATTGTGTAATTTAATATATATGTATACATATGAAAAAAACAAAACAAGATATTTATAACAAATTATTTACATTTAAATTAAAACATGTTTGGCAATTATAATAATTTTTTTATATAAAT
>NW_021853387.1:64177-67468 GCF_003651465.1 Formica exsecta
ATATTTATTATATTTTTAAAAAATTTATATTCAGGGAAAAATGTTTTTGTTCGAAGATAATGTAATCTTTTTATAAAATATACATATTTTTATACATGTTTTTATAAAAATAAATAAAAATCCATTTATCGGATTAACAATGTTTGATTCTACGGTTAAAAAAAAAATTTTTTCATGGTTTTAATAGCATAATTCGACAATCACTAATACTTTTCTCGGCATTACATGCTAATGCAAATGATATTTATTTTCAATAATTTAATTTTTCAATAATTTCTTAATACTCGCGCGGATTCCTTTTATGCATATACGATATATTATACATATTTATGCATAATATGACAGTCGCTCGATAATTTTTTTGGCACATTCCCGATATTACATGTTTCTCTTACAAAATACTTATGTTAAACATGAGATATTTTTAAATGTAATATATACATATATGTATATCAATTATGAAATGCAAACGCTAATACATATAATAATTCTTATTGTCAATTACATAGGTCTCCGAAGATTTGGCGCTTTTGATAAAAATGCGTTTCTTAGAATGATATTTTTACTGATTCTAAATATCAAATTCCGTTTTTCCCAACACATATACTTTTTGCTTCCTCATAGAGGAAGCTTTGTTTTCGTGACAAAATTTTTTTTCGAGTTTTCTATGCCAATGTGTTTAGTTGATGTGAATGTTCCAAAACGTCGAAAAATCATATTCCTAAAAAATGTCTGTATGTATATATGTATGTATGTATGTATGTATGTATGTATGTGTGTATGTGTGTATGTGTGTATGTGTGTATGTGTGTATGTATGTATGTATGTATGTACTTCTGCAATTTTTGAGATATCCGGTTAAATTTTTTTTACATGGATAGAGTATCATTCAAGGATGGTTGGTATTGAATTTGGTGAGAATCGATGAAAAGGTTCATGTATGTGTGTATGTGTGTATGTGTGTATGTGTGTATGTGTGTATGTGTGTATGTGTGTATGTGTGTATGTGTGTATGTGTGTATGTGTGTATGTGTGTATGTATGTATGTATGTATGTATGTATGTGTGTATGTGTGTATGTGTGTATGTGTGTATGTGTGTATGTTGTATGTATGTCGCAATATATTGTACAACCTCTAACTTCCGCAATTTTTGAGATATCGGGTTAAATTTTTTTTACATGGATAGAGTATCATTCAAGGATGGTTGGTATTGAATTTGGTGAGAATCGATGAAAAATTTCATTTTTTATAAAATTTTTAATTTTTTGAGAAATGTCTGTATACATTGTAACTTTCGCAAATGAGGTATCAGGTTAAATTTTTATACATGGATAAAGTATTATTAAAGGATGTTTACTACTGAATTTGGTGAGTATCGGTGAAAGGGTTTATTTTTTATAAAATTTTGAATTTTTTGAGAAATGTCTGTACACGCTGTACTTAACTTTCGGAAAATTTGAGATATCGGATTAAATTTGTTTACATGAATGGAGTATTATTAAAGAATGGTTGGTACTGAATTTGGTGAGTATTGGTGAAAGGGTTCATTTTTTATAAAATTTTGAATTTTTTGAGAAATGTCTGTACACGCCGCAACTTTCAGAAAATTTGAGATATTGGATTAAATCTTTTACATGAATAGAGTATTATTAAAGGATGTTTGATATTGAATTTGGTGAGGATCGGGGAGTCATTGTTTAATATTAATTTTTAATATTAATATTTAATATTAATAGTAATATGCAGGGTGGCCTCGAACGTTCCAGCCAGACTTTGAGATCTCATAGAAAATTTAATTCTGAACAAAACAGTTCCTATAAACATGGGTCGAAAAATGCTTCCTTAAGAAGTTATCACTCAAAAACCTCTAGTGCAAAGGAAAAGGTGAAAAGAAAATGAAATAAAAAGAAAATAAAACTTAATAAATTTTTTGAAAAAACGATAAAAATAAAAAATTAAAATCTTTTTCTTTTATGAAAATACAATAAATTTTTTTAAACTAAAATAGCACGTAAGTACATGCATGGATAGGAAGCACGCACACACACACATACACACACACACACAAATGATGTAGTAAGAAAGTATTACGCTGGTCATTTCGTTCTTGTGTACAGTGTACTATGATATTTAAGTAAGAACAATTTATTTAGTTAAAATGGAAAGATTAACTTTGGAAGAAAAAATTAATATGATTTTTATTTATGGTGAATCTCGAAGAAACATCTATGAAACATAAAATTTATACGCATTACGATATCCTGAGAAAATTATTCCATCACGTTGTTCATTTTATCGTGTTGTGAAACAATTTTCAGAAAATGGAGATGTTTGTGAAAAAGAAAGAAAACGATCAAAGACTGTCACTGGTGAAAATAATGAAACTATCGTATTAGCAGCAATAGCTAGGAATCCACAAATATCTTCTCATAGTATTTCTTGCAATACTGGAATATCTCGAAGAAGTGTTTTGCGAATACTTAAACGTAATAAATTCCACCCGTATCACATCTCATTACATCAACAGCTAAGTAATACTGATTTTCAAAATCGAGTGACGTTTTGTCGTTGGGCGCAACGAAAAATAGGAAGAAATAACCATTTTTTCCTTTCTGTCTTATTTTCTGATGAATCAACTTTCATAAATTGTAGAGAAGTCAATCGACATAACATGCATTACTCGGCTGTGGAAAATCCAAGATGGTTACGAGAAGCTGAACATCAGCGGCCACGGAGTGTTAACGTATGGTGCGGAATTATTGGTGATACATTAATTGGACCTTACTTCTTTGATGGGACGTTGAATGGACAAAAGTACAGAGATTTTTTAGATCAAGAACTACCATTACTACTTGATGAACTACCTTACGAACTAAGAATGCGTATGTGGTTTCAGCAAGATGGTTAGGTTGCTTGTCCAGCGCACTTTTCACGTCAAACTCGAGAAATATTAGACAGAGATTATAATAATAGGTGGATAGGACAAGGAGGAACGGTTCATTGGTTTGCCCGTTCACCAGATTTAACATCTTTAGATTTTTTTTGTGGGGGTTTTTTAAAGGAATCGCGTATATCAAAATGTATCAACTACGCCAGAAAATATGAAAGAACGTATTAAAAATGCTTGTCGCGATATTGATAGGATGATTTTGTTAAACGTTCATCAATCTCTCATTAAACGTATTCAAAAGTGTATTGACGTTGATGGTCATCATTTTGAGCATTTAATAAAATAATTTTTTTTTCTTAAAATTAATTGTATTATTTTCTTTACACCAATTGATGTCTCT
>NW_021853387.1:67851-94073 GCF_003651465.1 Formica exsecta
AAAAAGTTACTCAGAATTATGTCCTTGATAACATATGTCAAGGTCAAGGTCATTGGGGATGGGTCCCCTATTCGCTATATTTACCTTATCAACATTAGTTTAATATCTATAAATATACAGGATGGGGCATTTATATTGAGACACCTAAATATCTAAAAAATAAAGCAAGATAGAAAGAAATGTTTCAGACAAAAGTTGTTCGGTTCTAAGGGAGTCATAAGATGGTGCCATTAGTTTGACCTTGGGTGGAGGCGCTTCGGAGATTTCAATGTCAATCTTGTTTTTTTAAATGGAAACACCCCAATTTTTTTACATAAATCGATTCCTTGCAATATTCTGCATAAAAAGTTATAAGAGTATGATGGCCAAAAGTTGAATAGTTTACGAGATATTTTATACTTTACGCGACAAGCATTTATAATATGTTTTTTAATATTTTCTGGTGTAGTACGACTCAATGAATGTATTGCCAATAATTCTTAATAACATTATTGTGTACGTTTGATAAAGAATTATTGACATAATAATACAACGCGCGTCTTCAAAGTCATTGACATAAAAGTTATTTAGTTGCTCATTGAGAAGCAAATAATGTAGTACGAAAGTATTACGCTAGTCATTTCGTTCTTGTGTACAGTGTACTATTTAAGTAAGAACAATTTATTTAGTTAAAATGGAAAGATTAACTTTGGAAGAAAAAATTAATATAATTTTTATTTATGGTGAATCTCGAAAAAACATCTATGAAGCATAAAATTTATACGCATTACGATATCCTGAGAAAATTATTCCATCACGTTGTTCATTTTATCGTGTTGTGAAACAATTTTCAGAAAATGGAGATGTTTGTGAAAAAGAAAGAAAACGATCAAAGACTGTCACTGGTGAAAATAATGAAACTATCGTATTAGCAGCAGTAGCTAGGAATCCACAAATATCTTCTCGTAGTATTTCTCGCAATACTGGAATATCTCGAAGAAGTGTTTTGCGAATACTTAAACGTAATAAATTCCACCCGTATCACATCTCATTACATCAACAGCTAAGTAATACTGATTTTCAAAATCGAGTGACGTTTTGTCGTTGGGCGCAACGAAAAATAGAAAGAAATAACAATTTTTTCCTTTCTGTCTTATTTTCTGATGAATCAACTTTCATAAATTGTGGGGAAGTCAATCGACATAACATGCATTACTGGGCTGTGGAAAATCCAAGATGTTTACGAGAAGTTGAACATCAGCGGCCATGGAGTGTTAACGTATGGTGCGGAATTATTGGTGAGACATTAATTAGACCTTACTTTTTTGATGGAACGTTGAATGGACAAAAGTACAGAGATTTTTTTAGATCAAGAACTACCATTACTACTTGATGAATTACCTTACGAACTAAGAATGCGTATGTGGTTTCAGCAAGATGGTTGTCCAGCGCACTTTTCACGTCAAGCTCGAGAAATATTAGACAGAGATTATAATAATAGGTGAATAGGACGAGGAGGAACGGTTCATTGGCCTGCCCGTTCACCAGATTTAACATCTTTAGATTTTTTTTGTGGGGGTTTTTTAAAGGAATCGCGTATATCAAAATGTATCAACTACGCCAGAAAATATGAAAGAACGTATTAAAAATGCTTGTCGCGATATTGATAGGATGATTTTGTTAAACGTTCATCAATCTCTCATTAAACGTATTCAAAAGTGTATTGACGTTGATGGTCATTATTTTGAGCATTTAACAGAATAAAATTTTTTTCTTAAAATTAATTGTATTATTTTTTTACAACCAATTGATGTCTCTCATTTCTTAAGCTTAAAATATTAAGGTAACATTATTGCAAAATAAATAATTTTATGAGATATTTCATAGTTTATGTAAAATTATGTCGAAGTAAAGTAATAAAATAAAGTATAAAATATCTCGTAAACTATTAAACTTTTGGCCATTATACCAAATGGCACCATCTTATGAACCCCTTAGAACCAAACAACTTTTGTCTGAAACATTTCTTTCTATCTTGCTTTATTTTTTAGATATTTAGGTGTCTCAATATAAATGATACACCCTGTATATTTCAATAGTTTGAAAAGATATGTTTTAATCAAAACAAGAATGCCCTATATAACCCTTTTGCGATGTACCTGCATTGACACTAAATAAGTAAATATATTTTTATATTTATTTTTGAATATCTAAAAGTACGATGAAGAAAAAAACTGAAAAAATAATTTAAAGAAAGTCAGAGATGGAAAATAAATCTCAATACTATCTATTATAAAATCATTATAAAAAGATTATATTTTTATAATTATAAAAAAGTTATATTTCTGAATATATAATTTATAATAAAGTTCATAAATAAATTATAGTTACTATATATACAAAATCGTTAGAAATCATTTCATTTTATTTACATGATAAACGTGTCCGGATATTGGGACGAAAAAGTTTAGTAATTGGGACAAGCATTTTCGATGTGTCCGGATATTAGTTCATTTGCATGCTTTAAAATTTTTATTACTATTGAAATAATTTTAACACTTTTCATGTCTTTTATGCGTCAATAATAAGCTTTTATACCTTTTAATTGGTTACATAATTAAATCATTAAAAACAGTGAGTACTTATAAAAATTGAGCAAGATCGTACTAGTATCGTTACATGTCCGGCTATTGGGACGTTTACCTTAATTCGTTATTTTTTCATTGAAAAAAACTGTTTATGACATTTACGCATAGACGTAGGGGCATAGGGGCTCCGCCTGCACTACATCCCGAAAAAATTCTAACCTAACCCAAATCTATTTTCAGTTTTAAAAGTAAAGTTGAGTTTGGTTAGATTAGATTTTTTTCGGAGTGGGGATGGAGGAGAGGCGAAGCGCCTCCTTCGCCCACGCATTCAATAAATAATATGTTTCAAGACAAGATCCACAAATTTGTATAGTTGCATGTTGAAAGCTGTTGACGAACTACGAGAAATAGGTGAAACACATTATTGACAAAATATCCATGACCATGTACCTATCCCATAAATGTAAACAAACACTTTTTCCTCGTCTGCTCTACAACAAATAGAAGGTATATAGACTTCACTTTTCTTATTATTACTTTATAATACTTAAAAAAAGTATTAAATTGTTCAACTTTAATTTGTTATATCTCCTAAATCAATGCCGGCCCTCAGTTAATTCTTGCGGGGAATTACTCAGAAGAATCTCCCTTACAACATATTTAAGTAGCGATAAAAACGAAGGTGTGTTACCTTTTATGCAATTTTAGCTTTCTTTTTAATAAAGTTGACAAATAAATTAAATTTGTCAAAAATCGAATTTCAGCCAAGTCTACGCGTACTCGACAGATTTTCAAACTCATTTTGTTCGAAAATAAAGTTTCAATCGTAGAAAAGTTATTGAATCATTTTGATTTATTTTGAGGCATAGTATCACCTCCTTCTTGGTTAATATTAAGCCCGTTTCCCACGATGCGATTTTTCGTGTTGGGTAGCATGCATGATTTGCTGCTTGCTGCCCTGCGCTTTACATTGCATAAAGCTAAGCTGGACGCGCTGCAGGTTTTCGCTTCACACGGAGCGAGGTGCAAAGCTAGTTTAGAGGATGGAACGGACGATAATTTGTGCGCTGCTCCTAAAAAAAAAAATTGAAAAATGGACGCTGTCCGCAGGAAAAGTTTAGAAGCCCTTTTTCTTTTGCTAATTTTAAAAGTGGTAAAAAACCGTCATGAAACACGACAAAGAAGACTTTGGATGAAAAAATGGCACACAATGATAACCAAAAAAAAAAACATGATCATGTCAATTTTATCACATAATCTAATCGCTAGTTCTCATTAGCTGTTTACAATGCCTAGCAACAAAATACGCAGAGAAAATAGCACTCGTTCTATCAACGAAAACCGTCAGTGTTGCACGCAGGGCTACTTGCAGCAAGCAACTTTTCTCGCTACGGAGCCTGCACGGTGGCTGGCAGGGCTCCTCGCAAGTAAATTTGCACGAAAAATTGCATCGTGGGAAACGGGCTTTTAGTCATGAAAATTATATAAAACTTGCAAAGAACATAACTAGCAAGAAATTAAAAATGTAATAATTATTTCTATCAGTTTAATTTCTGATACAATCCCAATACAGGGGATTCAGATATCGAATTGATTATTTAGAAATCGGGCAGATAAATGTCTGAAAAAGTAAAAATCATCCGTTTATTGTCTTAAAATAAGAAAATAGAGCGTAATATCCATATAAATAAAATTTAGAATTTTACGAATTAAATTATTTAAATTAAATTATTAAATTATTTATTTAATTACGTTACATCAAGTATTTTTGTCATATAATACATGTACAAAGTAATATTCGTAACTACAAATGTAAAGCAGTTTAGAAAATGTATAAATGTTAAGATAAAAGTCATCTATACAGGGTGTCCCAAAGCACCCTTGACAACGCTCGTGAGCAGGTAAAGCACAGTAAACTGAACAGAAAAGTCCTGTACCATTTTTTTCTATAACGCTTAATAAAGGAGTTATTATTGAATAAAGTCTGGTCAATCAGCGCCGACTTTTAGCCGGACGCACGTCAGTGATTTATACGTCGGTCATGAACATGCTCTCTCAGCTTTAAACACCGCGCGTTATTGTTTTGCTCGTCGCTGTATACATGTTTTTCGCACCTCACCTTGTCACATTCATAGAAATACGTTAGTGCTCGAAATGTCTTTGAAACAAGTTCGACAAGATGACACACACCATAATTAGAATTAGGCAGTTCTCAATTCGAGTATGACAAGCTGAGGCCCACCTATTGTTGCGTCATCGACTCTGTGCATCGTAAGTGATTCACTGGCTGCATTTTACTCCCTCCTTGTCGATTCTTTCTGCAATTCGTAACCATATGTTACAGATTATATTATGGAGTGATCTCTACATACATATTCAACCGTCTCCCTGTCAATTTTTTTTTGACCATCTATTAGAGAATCCAGCTGATGATGCACCGTTACAAAATGCGCACGGTTTTTGCCCGTATAAATGTGAGAGACGACCTTCTCATTTTTAACGTATTTATTTGTTTTAGTCATAATAATTTTATTATTTGACATGTATACCGATACTCAGGTGATGTAAGACACGATCTTCTCACGTCAGCGCATTTATTTAACAGTGTTTTAGTTAACTGACATTACTCGACATTCATGTAACGATATTCGTGCTTTCCAATGTCTGCGCTTATAGTTTTCATGTTTTAATTTATTCTTGTCCGGTAAATAGCTGAAGATGATCCAAAAAAGGGTCGAAACATACGCAATTTATAGTTCTACTTAATTAATAAACTTTGTTTTTTGCGCCCTAAGTACTGCGCTTCGCTACGCCGTTTATTTCTTTATTTTCAATTTCTAACTAGCGGAGCATCCCCTTTCTTGGTATTATTTTTTTTTATTGATTAAGATCTTTGGAATATTCTATTGTTAAAATATCGATAGGATCAAAATGATCCATATGTGACCTTCAAGTATTAGGAATCATCGCATATAATCCGAATTATAATTTTAGGTTAAGTGAGAATATGCGACCGCGAGTAAAAAAGTACATACATAGAATGTGCATAGTAGTAGTAATATCAGACGTGCCGAGAAAGTTTCGTGTGTCTCGTCGTATGCGTACAATTTTGCTTCCGCCGTTTTTTTCCCGAAATTCGAGGCTTTATTGTAAGAAACTGGTTATACATTTATGATTCAAAGTATTGTCCATCGCTGGCCACTACTTTCTCCCATCTTTCGGGCAGATGGAATGGACGATAACTTGTGCGCTCTGCTCCTCAAAAAAAAAATTTGAAAAATGGACGATGTCCGCAGGAAAAGTTTAGGAGCACTTTTTCTTTTGCTAATTTTAGAAGTGGAAAGAAACCGTCATGAAAAGACGACAAAGAAGACTTTGGATGAAAAAATGGCACACAATGATAACCAAAAAAAAAACAACAAGATCATGTCAATTTTGTCACATAGTTAATGTGCTAGTTGGAAAGCTTAGTGGGAAACTAAGCTAGTTTCCCACGATGCGATTTTTCGTGCAAGTTTACTTGCGAGGAGCCCTGCCAGCTACCGTGTAGGCTACGCAGCGAGAAAAGTTGCTTGCTGCGAGTAGCGCTGCGTGTAGCACTGACGGTTTTCGTTGACAGAACAAGTGCTATTTTCTCTGCGTATTTTGTTGCTAGGCATTGTAAACAGCCAATGATAACTAGCGACTAGATCATGTGACAAAGTTGACATGATCTTGTTGTTTTTTTTTTGGTTATCATTGTGTGCCATTTTTTCATCCAAAGTCTTTTTTGTCATCTTTTCATGACGGTTTCTTTCCATTTTTAAAATTAGCAAAAGAGAAAGTGCTCTTAAACTCTTTTTGCGGACAGCGTCCATTTCTCAAAAATTTTTTTTTGAAGAGCAGCGCACAAATTATCGTCCGTTCCATCCACTAAGCTAGCTTTGCACCTCGCTCCGTGTGAAGCGAAAACCTGCAGCGCGCCCAGCTTAGCTTTATGTAATGTAAAGCGCAGGGCAGCAAGCAGCAAATCATGCATGCTATCCAACACGAAAAATCGCATTGTGGGAAACGGGCTTTAGTCGCTAGTTCTCATTGGTTGTTTACAATGCCTAGCAACAAAATACGCAGAGAAAATAGCACTCGTTCTATCAATGAAAACCGTCAGCACTACACGCAGCGCTACTCGCAGCAAGCAACTTTTCTCGCTGCGTAGTCTGCACGGTGGCTGGCAGGGCTCCTCGCAAGTAAACTTGCACGAAAAATCGCATCGTGGGAAACTAGCTTAAGTGTCGGAATTATATCGAGAAAAATATCAGGAGATACCGTGTTATGCGATATATCGCGTCAGTAGCGAAAATGTGCGACGTTCCGTCAATTTTGCGTCATTGTAATTGAAAGCATTTTGTTGAACGTATTAATAAATTAATAAAATTGTAAATATTTAATATAAAGACATAATATATTATAATATTTAATAATATATAGGTATATAATATTCTGATATATGAATAATACTTATGCTATAATGTTCAATATATATATATATATGTATACATATATCAGAGTTCTCGCTCTCTATTTTTTTAAACTCATATATACGTATACATTTTAAGTAATTCGAGCGACAATTTTTTCCAGCACACGGTTCCTTCGATTTTTTTCCCTCAAAATGCGTAAGATATGTGAATTTCGAAAAGAATCGGATAAGAATTTCTATACTGAACCAATTTTACTGGTATAGGAAATTTCCGAATTTTATACGTATCGTAAATCGCGCTCGTTCGCGTTCATTCGAGCGGCATCCTTAATCTTGTTTTATCTCGTTCATTTCTCACGCATAAACGGCGAACGATTTGTGAGAGTTTCGTTAACTGCTCACCTCGGGGCAGGCATTTTTTACAACAAACAGCATTTAGCGCTACAATTCCCGAAATTGCATTGCTACACGCGAGAGAGGGGGGGGGGGAATCGCAACGGACTTCTCTACGGCCTCCTCCTCCTCTCTCTCATCTGCGTTCGTAACCTTGATAATCCGATCTTTCGGGCGAGTCAGAAATATTACTCTGCACTATAAAAAAAGCATGTAAAATTACATGAACATTAAGTGTAAAGTATAACATTTTCATTATTTATTTTATAATTATACACTTATTATTGATGTAATTCCGACAATCTGATAGCATCAAGGATCCCCCCTCCTCCTCCTTCTCTTCCTCTCCTCCTCCCGCCCCTATCCGCGTTTGTAATCTTGGACGTTCCGCGCGTAATCTCTCCGGCGAGTCACGAATTATATTCTTTTATACTGTAAAAAAGTATGTAAAACTACATGAACATTAAGTGCAAAATCACAGAATAAATAATGGAAATGTATAACATTTTTATTATTTATTACGTAATTATACACTTATTGTTAATGTAATTTCGTAATATTTTTTTGCAGTATAATCTCAGCTCATGACGGTTTACCATCAAATAACAAAAGAACTGTTAATGCAATTGGATAAAAAAAAAGCGGAAAAAGAGAAGAGGCAGATGGTTCTGCATCGATTTTATTGAAGCGCATTTTCGTTTGCACTCCTTCCATTTCGCAAACATACATACTTTCCGGTTTTGTTTTCGCGAGCATATAAACGTACAACTCTCGCGACGTTCCGTGACGTTCCGCAAGTTTGCTATGCGTGAACCGTGGCGAACAATAGAACTGGTCATTTCCGTGCCTTATGCGCGCTCAATAAAGGCGCTAAAACTTAATAGCTCCTTCAATGCAAAGTTACGAAAGGACGAAAATTCATCCGGCAGACTCTCGATTTTATATTGTCGGGGATTTTGCGTAATACACTCGCGCGAGAGTGTAACTTTCGCTTCTTGGATTTACCATCGCGCGAGCATCCTCATTACGTATGTATATTCCGAAGAAATGTCACACACGTAGCGGCTGGTCGAGCACGTGACTATCAGCAGATCGGTAAACATCGGAATTTTCTCGCAGCTGATAATCGTACTGTTCATCAATCATAATCAACAATTTTCAATATTTGACTGGCCCAGAATCATATGTACCATAAATACACACACGTACACACACACACACACGCGCACGCGCGCACGCGCACACACGCACACACGCACACACGCACACACACGCACATACACACACACACACACACACACACACACACACACACACACACACACACACACACACACACACACACACATATATACAAACTTGTTTTTTTGTTTAGATAAAATATTAGAAATGTGGGTTAGCTACACGTATGGCATTTAGCTAACGCTAGTCAATTGACTTTGGTAGAACGATTAACGCCGCATTTTTTTCTATCAAGGAAAGAATTTCTCAATTTCATCAAAATGTGACATTTTATAAATTATCATAAGCTAGTAATTTAATTGTGTGTCGGCTGTAACAAATATTCTTGTTGTTAATCTCCACGAATTTTTTTGAAGCTTGTAAATAAACAAAAATGTGAGTTATTTTCGAGCGGACAAGCGAGAAGTCGGTAATGGGTCTTAAATTTGTCGTGTTCCGTGGCTCTTAGCGCGTTCCGAAATTCCGGTGCATTAACGGTGGATCAAGGAATCCGAGGAATAACGGCACGTGTCGGCGAAAAGAGAAAAAGAGAGAAGAAAAGAGAGAGAGAAACAGAGAGGCGGAACTATAAATATATATAGCTTCCTTTTATTTTAAGATAAAAAAGTCGATAGGGGGCGCGAATTAAGAACGGTGTGCTGAATGTCGTACATTACATACGAACGATCCGACGCCGCGGTTTTACAGAACGGAACGGCAGCTTCTCTCGTTTCCTACATTTTAATTGGCTGCAAGATGATAAATCCGTATGTCTCTAATTGAACCTCGAGAGCGAAACGATGTGGTGCGATACGCGGTGGTATATATCGTCGGATAGGATATCAAGTTGATTTACAAGTTGTAGCTGAAAAGAAGTCGTCATCGGAGCGCGTTGTCGTTACAAAAATGCATATTGAGATCAAGCGATTGATGCTAACTCAAAAAATGAGGGCATTTTGACGCCCATATATCACATTGTCAATCTGTATTCCTTCATGTTTATATCTACATTATACTAACTGACCTCAAAATTATTTTTACTCGGATTTTTCGAAAAAGATCCAATTTATAATATTTACTTTATTAATTTTATTTTTGGACATATACGTCTCTTTTTATAACCATATTATTTTAATGGCTATAAATAAATAATTTCTTTTTCTTTCTTTATATTTTATGGACGAAATTATAATTTATAGAGAATAAAAGACGGTAAATTTATTGAAAATTCCGTGCTTGCTGAAGCCAGACAATTAATGCAACCTAAATGCCATAGGTGCTTAACTTTCTAATATTTGAGTGGTCTAAAGCCACTGTTTGCTAAATCAACAATTCTCCTGTTTATATGAAATCAAAAATTGTGGATTAAAGAGAGATGGGATTTATGCCTCTATCGTTTTGCGCAATTAAACATTTTCTCGAAAAAGCAACGAAAATGAGAAACTCTCCGTGAATAAGATAATTCGAGAAAAAAGAATCAAATGCGCGTACAAAGCTCCGGTAAAACATACACAGTTATTCTGTCATAAATATTGCCAAGAGTCGTTATTGGGATCAGCTGTATGTTGTCTTTATAAACTGGACACCTCGAACTGACCCACTTCTTTGAGCCGGGAATACGATGAATGGAACAGAAGGAAGGGGAGCGGAGATCCTGATACAATCAATCCCACTGGTTTTACATGACTGTCGAACGTAATAACGTAAGCCGGCTTGTAATAATATCTGTTTGTTGCATTTTTAGTATTGAAATCTCAACGATCTGTGTACGAAACATTATATTGTAATAGCAATTTTTTATTGTAAAAGTACGAGAAAAGATAACGAGATGCTGTCGTTTTTCATTTCTCGTCTCTTGTTGTGGCATGGATAAAAGTTAGGTTCCAATTTTCGAGTTTTATCGCGCTAGATTTTTTACGAAACTTTAGCTTCCGTGATTTGAAAAATTATAAATTATTCGTGTTACAATGACAAGCAAATTTATTTCTTAAATTTTATATCGACATAGAAGACACTGACACAATGTTATTTTATTTGATATAAAAATTATATATTCATTCGCGATAAAAAAAAGGAACATTGATTATTTTTTGCGCTAACATTTCAAAATCAGTTGACGGAGCTGCCTATCCCCTCCTAAGAAAAAAGTGTCCCTCGGCAAGTAATGAGATTGCGATAGAAACGGGGAATATATGGACAGTCTCTCTCTCTCTCTCTCTCTCTCTCTCTCTCTCTCTCTCTCTCTCTCTCTCTTCTCGCGTGCGCATATTTTTTTTTTATCCCCTCCTAAGAAAAAAGTGTCCCTCGGCAAGTAATGAGATTGCGATAGAAACGGGGAATATATGGACAGTCTCTCTCTCTCTCTCTCTCTCTCTCTCTCTCTCTCTCTCTCTTCGCGTATGCGTACATTGTTAGTTTCCGTAGTTCAAATAATAAATAAAAAATAAATCAAATAGTTCAGATTGCAGACAAATATGAATAGATGGAGCATTGCTTATCCCCTTCTAAGAAAAACGTGTTATTTATTATTTGAACCATGAAAACTAATAATGTACGCATACGCGAAGAGAAAGAGAATGCCTGTACATTCTCTGTTTCTGTCGCAATTCTATTACTTGTCCAGGCACACTATATTCGCAACTGTATGTCTATGGTTGACATACTGCTTCCCAATATTTGAGATAGAGATAGAGAGAGAGAAAGAAAGAGAGAGAGAGGGAGAGAGAGAGACAAAGGACAAAGAATAACAGAGGAACGGGCGGGCTACCCAACGAAACACATTCGCGGAATCGTCATTAAAGTCACGGAAAGCTGTTAAGGACCGTCCTCTGTCCATAAACCCAGAAACACAAGAATTGTCTCCCGCTGATCGCGGCCAAATTCCTCTTTGCTGTCATCAAAATTGGCTATAAAGCTGTCGGTATAAGTGTACCGGCGATCTCTCGCTCCGATATACAGGGTGGACCATTTTAATAAATCCATGCGAATATCTCGAAAACTGAGCCCGATAAACAAAAATGTTTCCAACAAAAGTTGCATGGTTTCGAGGGGGCCGCATGATGAAAATATGGACTTGACCTTGAGTGACCTTTTTAAGGCCAGGTCAATGTGATCTATGTTTTCTTAAATGGAACCCCCCAATTTTTTATTGCATGTTCTTGTAGCTTATCTCGAGAGCTTTTCAAAACACTATAATAAAGTATTTTTTCATTAAGTATTTTTTGAGTTATTTTATATCTTAATCTGACATATTTTGATATAAAAAATAAAATATCTCGTAAAATATTTAGTTTTTAATAATCTTACCGTAATACTTTTATGTACAAAATAATGCGACAAATCAATTAGTGTAAAAAAAACCAAATAATTGTTAAAAAAATACATTGTAAATAATTACATACTTTTTCTCAAAAACAATTTCTTTTTATACCAATTGATTTGTCTTATTATCCTGTACATAAAAGTATTACGGTAAGAAATCATACAACTTTTGTCTAAAACATTTTTGTCTTCAACTTATAGATTTTAAGATATTTTAGTGGATACATTAAAATGGCCTACCTTGTATATACACACATGTACATGCGTGCATGCATGCGGGCGTGCGTGCCGGCGTGCGTGCGCGCGGGCATGCGTGCGCGCATGCGTGTATATGTATAAGCCGGTACCGGTTAATTAGGAACGATGGGTAACGCGCCGAAAATGGCATTGTGCGTCAGCGCTACGTTGCGAGGGAGAAGATAAGAGAAGAAAGGGGGGAACGAAGAAAAGAGCCCCCGTTTTTCAACAAAGCTCTTTACTGGAAAAAAAATGAAGAATGTGCGCGATTGTGTCTCATATAGAGTGTATTATTATGCAGGGTTGACGACCCGCCATTATTTTCGTTCGCCGTTCGTCAAAAGTGTGTATATCCCGGGCGATGAAAATCTGTTTTTGCAAGAGTGTGCATCGTTAGCGGCACATCGTGATATTCCGCCGCCGTTGTTAAAAAGAATAAAAAAAAAGAAAAATTCCTTTCATACCCTTTCCTCAGCGCGCGCGCGCGCGCACGTTGTTGCCCTTCTTATAAACGAGCGGGCAATTAACGAGCCCGATACCAGTCTAACCAGTAATTTTGGGCATTTATCAGTGCGTAGTCAGGGAGTAGCGGAGAAAGGAGGGATAGAAAGGGGTAGGAGGGCGAAGGAGGGCGATAGGGAACCTTTCTAAGTTTCATCGGCGTGGTGAGACCCGGCTACACGATCTAATCACTCGAGGCGCATGCATCTCCAACGAAGGGTGGGAGAGAGGGGGTGGGAGGGGATAGGGAGAGCAACGGACGGCATCCGAAATGAGGCGATTTTCTCCGGGCTCAGAAGAGGGAGGGGAATGTGTATTGCATTAATCATACTGGTGGTAGTTCCGAATTACAAATTGGATTTTCGATGATTTACATTTCGTTATGCGTATCATCGCGCGCGCGCGAAATCGAATTAAAAACGTTTCTTATGACAGGTTTTTCGGAGCGTGGCGATCGAAGCAAACGAATGGGGTTTGTTTGAATGACAGTTGTTTCTCAAAACATTGCACGCGGTGACTCGTAGAAATAATGTATCGAATGTTCCACGAGCGATCATGTTTTTTGCTCGTCGTTCGCCTTAATTAATCGTGTCACTGCGTATAATTATGGGGCAACAGCCCGATAACCCATTTAACACATTCTGGAAAAAAAATCTCGATTTCATCAGGCATTTATATGCATTTCCAGTCTGAATCGCATAGCATATACGGCAAGAGCCTTTCCTGTTATTTGCCGGGATATCTAGCTCAACACGTCTCAACTCGTCTACGTGTGCAATTAGTCGGCATATTTTAATACAAAGATGCACACGCGCGCGCGTTAATTAACACGAGCGTTCTCACGAGCGGAAGGACTGTTGTCGGCGAAAAGAAGAAAGTACCATTGTACATTTGTTAAGTTACTTTGGCTACAATTGTCGACTAATTAGCGGAGCAAGCGTCTATAGGCGCTTAGACCCTAGTAGAAGTTTCACTCGCGATTAACTGCCCTTCGTTTGCGTCTATCACTCAATTATCCATAACCATACTTCTCTCTACCGTTAAAAAATTTCATTCTTTTCCCCCAATGGTGACTTTCATGGGCTATATAACGCAATGATACAGCTGTAAGTCTCTTCGCATCTGTATTTCCTTTTCCATACATTTCATTGATTTTTAATCTTGACCTTTGATCGTTAACTTTATATATTCTGATAAAATTATTCGAGCTCACCATGATAAAACGTGCTTTTTATTGCTATAATAATATTATTTAAAAATATATTTTATAAAATTTTTAAAATTAAGGTTCTCTCCATGTAAATATCATTATTTGCAAAAGTAACGGGGAGAATATTATTTCAGGGACTCCTCAATTTGATAGATTTTTTACCGAGAAAAAAAATGCCACGATGCGCTCAATACGATCAATAGTTTTCAAGATATCGATGTTTCAAAATTTTTATTTCTTTGGAAAAAAAATATATTAGATTTTAAAATTTTTTAACGCAACAAATTTTAATTTTTTTTTTTTTTTTTTTTAATATAATTCTGAAATATATTGAGATTTCAAAATTTTTGCGTCGTAATGCAACAAATAAACACATATACAATAAAAAATAATAAGTAAAGTTAGAATAATAAGTAATAATGGTAAGTAATACTTAAAATAAAAATTCACCTCTCGGACATGGGTTGTGTTAGGTTAGTTTTTTATCGAGATGGGGATGCAGGGGGAGGGCGGAGCTCCTGCCTCATCTACACGTTCTATTATTCTACATATAAATAATTGAATATGCTAAAAATACATTTTATAAAACATACATGGTGTCAGAAAATTACAATCAATTATTGTAGCGAAAGTATTGCTGTAATTACGACTTTTAAAAATCGATATCCCGAAAACTATGGATCGTAGCGCATTGTGGTTTGCGGCATTCTTCTTCTGATACAAAATTCTATGAAAATGACCTATTAAATTAAGAGGTTCTGGTAATAACATTCTTGTTAAAGTAACAATTAAAACTTTGAGAAAATTGATGATGAAAAATAATAAAAGAAGAAATTATTTAAACAAATAGCATAACTTAAGAATGCAAATAATACATAAATAATCCAATAATTTGTATGTTTGATTTATTTTACTATCAGAGATTGCACGATATTTATAATATTTATAGCGTATATAATAAAAACAAACAATAAAATTTGTCAATTTACACAAATTGCTTATTCGCATGACTGCTTTGTTTATTTTTACTCGTATATTATTTTAATGCAACTTGTACATTGCTCATCAAAATCCATGTTTTTCTTTCATTCTCGAAATATCACATCACTGTACAAATCACTGATCCGTAGAATTTCTTTCCAATAACCCTGTTTCGTTTTATCGAGAGGTAAGATGAAGCCGAATCTTACATCTCGACGAAAGCGAATTTAGTTGCAATGCATACTTGAGTTTTTCAGAAGATATTATCAAATCGAAATTTAAGAATAAGGTTAAAGATCCCTTAGTTGAGATATTCAACTTGAATATAAAGGATAAGGAATGCAATTGTCACGTTATTTTGTTAGCAACTTTATCATGAATACGATAACCATGATGTATGTATAGACTTTAGTTAATATCCTTCTCGCATCGATTCTCTGAAAAATGATCTTATTGTTGCTCGATCAGTCTAGTATAAATCTAGCATAAATAAAACGATGTGCATTAGGCTTAAACGATCTATCATATCGGACAAGGTTGACCAAAAAAATCCAGTAAGTGGAGAGAAATATAAATTCCAGTTTTTACTACTCCGGACTTTATCCAATGGAATATCTAACTGGCAAAAACTATAAAAATGATTATAACATGTATCATTAAAATATATTTATATAATTTTATGCACAAAAAGATATTTTTGCTTTGATTAATAAATCATACTAATCACTATAGTTTAAAAACCGTAACCAATATAACAAAAAAATCTTTTTTAATTCAAATTAATATGTGAAATACATATTTAAAATAAAAACTTTTGGGGATATAAATGTTACTATATCTTATATTAATTTTTAATGTTTAAAGAGAAATGTAATAATAACAGAATTAAACATTTATATATATACAAATCGTGTTTACCATCCAATGTCTTGTAACAAAAAAAAAATTATTTATTTGCAACGTCGATTCCTAATCTATTACGGATTATATATATATATATATATATAAATTAGAGAACACTCTCTCAATTGGCGAATATCGATAAAAAGATTTATTACTTATTTTAACATTTTTAATAGAGATCAGTTTCTTTCGAAAAATACCGGTTTTTACCACTGGCATGGATTTTATCCCGAAGTTTGATATATATATATATTGGATAAAACTTAAATTAAAAAACACTTTCTCAATTGACAAATATCGATAAAAAGATTTTCTATTTATTTTAACATTTTTAATAAAAAAGACTAGTTTGTGTGCCGGTTTTTTTCCGGAAAATATCGATTTTTCTACTGGCATGGATTTTATCCAAAAAATGTAGAGTTTTGCCAATCCTATATCGAATGATATTTCGTGGATATGCCTCGCAATTCGGAAAAACGTGTTGCGGTTTTATTGCTGGCGTTTTCCCCGTTAAGTTAAGGAGGATCGTCCACGGCGAGACTCGCGGAAAACGATTGATGCGGAAGTAGAGTGGCGGCCGACAAATACTAACATAAGAGAGAAGACCGGCACAGAGTCGGCCGTCGGCCCCTCGTCGACTGTTCTCTTCAGGAGGACGACCCACTTCGTCCAAAAGCGAGAGGGACGGCGATACACTGGCTGGCAATTACGCGCATATACACCTTTACAGGCGTGTATATACGTAAATACGTTCATTATCTCTCGTCTTACGTCGTCCCCCGTCGCGGTTGACTCCTTTCCGTTCGCGTCGCTGGTTGAACTGATTGCGACGACGAAGCGAGCGTAAGGAATTCAGCAGCGGTTTTATCGTCATGCATGTCGGTGGCACTCGACATCGAAAAAAGTTCTTCAGCATTTCATCATCTTTTTTTATATATATATCGGCGACGTTGATAGTTTTTCCTTGCTGATTAATCATCCGCCATGGTAGTCGATGCAAGTCAGATCTAATAGACGAGTTTCAGCAACAGTAGAGTTGTAAATAGAAAAAAAACCCAAAATTTTTCTTTATGAAAAAATAATTTTTTAATGAAAAAAACCACTCGTTTTTTTCAAATTTTTTTTTTCGGATATTTAATATCTTTATATTTTGATTACTGCAAATTGATTTTTCATTATTTTTAACTTTTTAGATAATAGATATGCATCTAATTAAAAATTATCCGGAACATGTCGAGTTTGATGTAATTTGCCGCAAAAGTCTCATTAATCCATTAAAATTATTTTCCAAAAAAAAATAAATTAAAAATGAAAAACTTTAGTTTTTTTATTATGTTAACAAAACAAATCTAAAAAAAATAATATTATATTTAAAAAAATAAAAAAAAAATTTGTTCTTTTTTTTTTTAGATAAAGAAATACTTTTTTTTCGACTGTTTTTTTCTATTAGAAAGAAAAGGTTTTTTTACATCAACTGATCGTCGAGATTTTTTTCTTTCAATCGATAATCAATGAGAGAAGTAGGATCGCGCGCATTCTCGTAACAATAAAGAATTTTTTATACGCGTCGCGGATACACGAAGATGATAGTGTCAGCGCTGAATGGTGTCGAGAATAAAGGGAAAGCTCATTTTCACTTTGTTACATAAAATGACTGAAGAAGCGCACGGTTTCGGAAAAGAAGCATCTTTTTATTGTCGCTTAAAAAAATTTGTTTGCCTTGTTTCAGAGAGGTCTATTATTACGGCAGCATTATCCTGTCGTCCACTCCCTCGTCGTTGTGATTACAATCTAATTTAATAGTAGCCAAAGTGGCACACGAAACTTTTCTTGGGGTACGAGCCCGTATAATGACATCCCAGTTTTTGCGTTACGAAGTTATATACGCGAGATCGCTAATCGGAGAGAAAAGCAAGGTTTTCGTGCAAATATCAAAATCTCTATTCGACGTACTAATTCGCGATTCGAAATCGCGCTACCGCGCGCATCGTCTCAAGAAATCGTCACAGCTGTCGGGGAAATTTGTTTCCCTGCGTGGAAAAGCGCGTGAAAAATTCACGGTTTCTCTCCCACGACGAGGACGACTGTGGTGACGATGACTCCTCGGTCATCGTTCGTATCCAATCGCCGGATCCGGACTCCCATGCCAAGGATCCATCTCGCGTGGAATCCTGGCGGGAGATGACACGTGGTTGTTGCCGCGGCACGAAGCCGCCTGTCTGTGCGGCGGCTCCCTACTACCTTCCTTCTCGGCTTCCTCGTCCACGCTGGACGCAATGAGGCGATCTGCAAAGCGCGACCGGTAGTCGAACCGCGTGCACGCCGTGCCGAGGAAGCGCGCGTGGATCTCTCGCGATACGCGCGTACCACGCGAGTATATCGCGTATCATCATCGAGTGCAATCGATTGATCGCGAAAGGTATACAACGATTGATCGCGTTATCTTGAAGGGAGCGACTAGTTGGATATCATCGACAATTTCTCTCTTTTTAAGGCATTGCTTATCGCGCGCGATCCATGTGCTTGATGATCGCGGTCCGGTAACGCAGTTGCGTCTGATCGTGTCATGTGTATCGCATGCATCAGATCGTCTCCGAACGTGTGTGAATACGACCGCGTGTTCGTAAGAACGATCGACGGGGAAGATGGACCGGGAATAACGATCGATTGAATGCCCTACAATACAGACGACTGCTCTGTGAGGAACGATTAGCTTCGAAATTGGTGAGTCGATTCTCGAGATATCGAGTATTCGATATGCGATTGCGCGTCGATGGAGAGTCGAAAAACCACAGACTTCTCGGTACTATATATTATATCTAGACTGCTAACACGACTATGTCTTGTATAATGACATGATGAAACAATGACAGCCATTTACAATTAGGCAGAGTGTCATACCGGGTATCACAGAAATTGATATGAATTCGATATGTGTGTCATTCAAACGTCATTCATTCATTTTTTAAACATATACGTTTAAAATATTTTAAAATAAAAATAAACTAAAAAATATCAAGTGTATATATAGTGCACATATGAGAATAAAAATGCCAAGAACTTGTAGCATACTTGGCTGTTCAAATAGATATTCTAAAGGAAGAAATATCAATTTTTTTCAGTAAGTATACATGTGTATAGCCTGTTCCTCTTATTTTTTAGAACCTTAACTAGACACTTTTCTATCAGATTAAATATAATTTTTAACTTTAACTATATTTTTATGTGTTATTAAATATGCATCAAATATTTATAAATCAAAACTTTTATATTAAATATTGTAGCTTTCTCTTAAAAAATAAGTATCGATTGACAGCCTGATTGAATGCAATAAAAAGACAAAATTGGACTCCCAGTAAATATGATACAATCTGTAATAAACATTTTACTGCAAATGATTATTTTCATTGTCCAGAGGCTCAGAAAACATATTTAAAATTAACAGCAATATTTCCTTCGCCCATAAAAATTAACAAAAAAACCTAAGCCCAATTGTAAATGGCTGCTCAGGCTTCATTTGTCACATCGCTAGCTGTTAGCAGTCTGTATAATATATAGAAGTCTGTGGTCGAAACCACTTATGAATCTCATTGAGAATGTGACTGGAGATAACAGAAATGTCAGAACGAATTAAGTTTCAAGTAAATGATAATACCTGAATTTTTTTACATCGGACGTTGTTATAACTTAATGATTATGATAACTCTGATTCCAATTCTCTAGCAAATTACAGGAATTATCTAAAAAAGAAAAAAAAAACGAAACTAATCGACATTCGCTCGCTTATGATGTAAAGACAAGCTTCAAGTAAAATTATTCGCAATCGTTTAGAGTGAGTCATGCGATGATTCGATGATCCGATGAAACGTGTAAAAGATTGGAAAGTTTTAATCTCACGGTATCGATAGAAAGTCTCACCGCGCCTGGCGCGAAAGCAATTTTAAGCGTTAATATACTTGCATCCGTGCGGATGAAATTAGTCTCCGGAATAGATGATCGATCAGTAACGAGCATTATCCGACTTGCTAATACAAGAATTATCGCCGCTTCCAGAAGTAGGCGAGCGCGCTAGATTGAAAACAATATAATCAATAGCCGGAGGTTAATATTATTAGAAAGTTTTGATACCATGCGGTCGAATTATAAGCACTACAAATACACTTTTGAATATGAACATCTTTATATACTCCCCACAGATGCTAATAACTCATTTTGCTGTTTTTATCTCTTTTTGCAGAGCTCTTATGAAAATTTCTTTATATATTGAAGGAATAAAATCAAAAATAAGATGCGTGTTTGTTGTAATAATTTTCAAATTGTATAGTTTTGCTAAAAATTTATTGATTTTAATGAAAAAAAAAAAGATATTAATGCATTATACTCTGGCGAAACTCAATATCCTTTCTTATTAATTTACCGAGATACATAAATAAAAGTAAATTTTTACTATTAAATATTAATATACATAATCGATAAAGTACGGCGTTCTTTTATTCGCGAAAGACAGAATATGTGTCTTGCTTCCGTTCATGTATTTATATGACTTTGCTGTCATCTTTTTTTTGTTACATTCATTTCTTTATGCATATGCTTATGGACCAATCAATTTCCTTATGCTTATGGTTATGCGCTTATGCAGAAGTCTATGCTCGGGCCCTATTGCATGACATACATAAGTCGAAAAGATGCGCGAAAAATTACAACGTATTTTAGACGCCTTTACGACATTTTTGATATTTGTTTGGGGTGGCGGAGAAACGATAGAAGAAAAGTACCTGCAAATTGTCTTTAGCCTTCTCTCTCTCTCTCTCTCTCTCCCCTCTCTCTCTCCCCCCTCTCTCTCTTTCCCCTCTCTCTCGATCAGCAAACCAGAGCTACTACTTTTGACAATTTCAAAGATTCGAAGCATATATTGGTGCTAATGGCGAATTCATTCAAGGAACGCTAAAAATATTGTAAATAAAAGGAATTAATTAATATACATGCTCAAAAAATATATTCAACATTAATTATTGCAACATTAAAAATTTTATTCGGATTTTATCATATAATTTTATAAATGTGTACCTCGATAATAATCGCGGTACTATTACTATTATATTAAATTAATAATTGTATAATTTTGATTCTTCGAAGCTTTGAAGGTTTTAGTATCGAAGCTTCGAATGTCGATATCTTCGAAGCAAATCACCAGCCCTACCGCAAACCTTAATAAAGGAATTATTATCAAGTGGTGGAAATGTGTATTGCTCTAATGAAAAGCGGAAGGAGAACGTAATCCACTTGGAGAAAAATCCTAATGGAGGACGAGAATGGCGGCGGTTTTCTTCGCTGCTTTCGCGATCGCGAATACTAATCGGGCGATTAGTCCGCCGGCGGAATCTCCCGTGTGAATTGGGTCAGGCAATTCCTTCTTAAAATAACCGCAACCACTTGCCATGATCGAACGCGCCACTTTCACTGATTAGTCGCGCGCGCGCTTCCTAAACACGCGCGTTCTACCTCGCTCGTGTCGGCTCAGCCTCTCCATATATCTTAGGTGCCCTAGTCTTCTCACCCTTTAACAACTGAACTGAAACTAGAAATTCATTCTCCGATCGAGAGGGATTTTATACGAATACCGGAAAATGGAAAACTTCTCATTTTGGAACCTTAATTTATTTTCACGCGTTATTTATTACATTGTCTAGAAATAATTATATGTTCGGAAACAATTATTTGTTTAGAAATAATTATTTTAGCTAATATAAAGTCATAGAACTATCACTCAGAACAATTAATCGACGAATAGTAGCGCACCAACTTTTTACGCATTTTTTTAATGTATGCCTTTATCATATTTTGTTTGTAAAATTTACTTTCTAAATTTTGCTTGATTTATTATATTTAAAAAAATAAAAAAATATATATTTAATGTTTTCTCATTTTATTATAATATAAAATCGTTAGATCCTTTCGCGAGAATTATGAGATTTTGCACAAATTTTCGTATAATTTAAAAATTACTTTTCGTTGGAACCCATTTAATCGCCAGCAGAAAATTAATAAAAAGTACCTTATGTAACGAATGGAACCTTCATGCTATAATAGGGCCGTCTCACGATCAAATGTGAAAATTTCAAGTCTAAAAGTGGACTGATTCTCTCGTGATTTCACTTTCGTCGAAAGCCATTGTCATGTTAACGTCGTCGGTAGTAGCGAGATGCAATCAATTATTTCACGTTGCAGCGAATATAGCTCGGAGATGCATTCACTTGCGTGCATCGCTATTTCGTTCTAGTTTCGACGTGTGTGCATGTGTGTGTGTACCGGTTTGAACCAAATTAGAGCCGCTTTTGTTTGCGATGGATTTGGGCCTCTTTTCTTGAAGCCGAGTCCGTTAGAACGTTTCGCCGTCACGGTCTCTGGGCCATAACAGCAGATCTGTCCTGCATATACCGTCCGACCCAAAAATCAAGGGATAATCGCGTCTCGGAAACTCGAAACGAAATGTAGTGTATTAATGTGCCATTTGTATGCGCTTTCTCGAAACGCGAGCGCGAAAGCCACGTCGATTAACGAGCCGCTGAGGTGCACACCGGCCGAATAAACGAATGCAGAGCATGAGAAACCTGCTGTTATACGCTAATGACGAAATGTTATTTGCTATCGTTTTCACGAGATAAAGCTAATTCACGATTGGTAATCGCGACTTGATTGCATTTCTACCTATGTAGCGCCTTGCTTCTTTACGCGAAATTGAACGACCTATTTTAGAGTCATCTTATAGTAATGGTACACAATCGGTAAAAAATAAAGTTTCATATATGACTTACTTTCGAACGAAAGATGTCGAGATACTTGCACAGTTGAAAAATTTATGTTAAATTTAACAGATATCACATGTCCCAAACTATCTACACAAATTTTTGTATTAATTTAACATAATATGAATATGTTAAATGGATACTAATACTATATTAATATTCTTACACAAAATAAATTCAAACCTCGAAGTAATTTGAAATAAATTTTGTGTAAAATCAACATATTTTTAATGATAAAAGTAACTTGAAAAAATGTTATCGACAATTTTACTGTCACTCCTATTGTAGAATAAAACCAACATCGTTTTCTGTAAATTTTAACAGATAAATCCTGTCACTAATAATACGGAGTATGTATATGTATTGTGTAAAATTAAAAATAGGTGCACATTGTGTTATTTTCATACTTTTTTTCAGTTGTTTTAATCATTTAACATTTGAATTCAATTAACACAACAGCAATATGTTAAATTAACACATGAATATGTTAAATATTTAACACAATAACTTTAACCGGCATATTTTTTAACAAAAAAACACAAATTTTCAAACTGTGTGCTTTACTAATTATTTAATAATTTTTATAATTTATAGTCGTTTGTGATACGTGCTTGATCGTACATAATGCATTTATTGTTAGTATCATCGCGAAAATAGACAAATTTTTACTGTATATACTATATACTGTAAACATTAGGTAAAGTAAATTCGTGCTATATATGTGTCTGTTCCTTTGTATTGTTTCTCCCACGTCTGTTAACAGTAAGGCAATTTTGCCAAGGCAGATTTAGCTAACAGAAAATGAGAGAGGATAGTGTCGGACATTTATCGCACGTTAGCATTACATTGTTAGTTGTATCGTCGCACGTGTATAATATACGTATAACGATGCTATAAAGTTTTTTTTTGCAACGGCCATAATTTTCTGCGATCGCAATTATAAATAAATTGGAATTAATGCGCGTTACCGTAAGCAAGAACTTCCGTGAAAGCAACTTCATTAGCGACGTACAACGATGCATAAAGGACGATGTTTTACACCGTGCTAATTCCACGAAAAACGTTAAACATTCGGATCTATTAATCGCTCATCTCATTATTTCAAGATTCGAAAAAGTTAAGTATCCGATTAAATCACGCGTGCAATGAGCACAAAATAATGCTTTGAAATACATTGACTTAACAAAATGAAAAATTTAATATTTAATCTGATTATATAGGGGAAAGTAGGGTAAAATCGCGTACTTTTTTGGATTTGTCGGTAAAAATGCATAATAACGGACCCAGCCCGAATGACCTTGACCTTGACATATGTTATCAAGGACATAATTGTGAGTAACTTTTTCTTCTAATTTAATCGTCGCTCGTTGCTTATTAAAAAGTTATTAACAAACAAAAATTTGTAAAAATCAAGATTTATACATAGTCTGACAATGAAAAACTGGATATTTAAGTTAATTTACAAAAATAGTCCTACGTATACTACACATATAAACTGAAATAAAGACGTTTTTACATATATAGGGTGTTCAAAAATAAAATATAAGTATGTTGAATTAATTATTTATTGGATATAATCTGCTCATTATTTAAAAAAAAACATCAATACGCTTATCAAAAGTATAGTCTTTTAAATAAAAATTCAGCAATATAATGTTGATAATGATATTCTCGAGTACCGAAACGTGGAAGATTAGTACGCCGGGAGAAGAGGAATAGGTAAAACTTAAAAGTTTGAAGTATACCAAAGTACATGCATGGATAGGAAGCACGCACACACACACACACACACACGCGGGGGGGGGCAAGGGCGGCCTTCGGAAGCACGCACGCGTTCTTCCTGTCCGTGCATGTACTTTGGTATATTTCAAACTTCTTTTGTTAATAACTTTTTAATAAGCAACGAGCGACGGCTAAAACCTTTTGGAGGTTACTCAGAGTCATGACCTTGACAACATATGTCAAGGTCAAGGTCATTGGAGCTGGGTCCGTTATTATGCATTTTGACCGATTTGTCTTCCTACAAAAAATCAGAGAGTAAAAAAATTTTGCTAAACGTTAGTAGTCTTTAGTGGACCTTAAACTATGAGAAAGTGAAGCTAGTTGCTGAAAAAAAATATTTGGTTACCAAGGATAACAATATTTTTTGGAAAATACCCGATTTTGTCCTACTGGTAGAGTAAAACCGGGTACCTATTTGAAAACATGTAAAACACCGTGCAATTACAAAATCTAGATTTATTTTAATCAAAATACAATACAAAGATGTATTCTATTGACAAAAATTACAAATAAATGATATCCTCTTGTTCTACATTGCTGCAGGACTTTCTTATTTAATTTCTTAACTTTAGGCGTTTCAAAAGGTTTTTTCCTTAGTGGTTTCTTTTTTTGAGTGCTAGTTTTCGTTTCCAACTACTTTTTGTAGGGAGACAAAGTCAGAATAACAGTTTTTCCTCTTTTCATTACATAAAGTGTGTAAGTACCCGGTTTTGCCCAAACACGAAGAAAATAACAAATACGGCGGCCGTATATTCCGGTATACAAAGTGATGATCAAAACTAATGCGATATACTCTCTAATATGTACAAAATACAATGCTGCATTTACCGAAGCAGATGCTCTGTGTAAAAAAAGTCCATAACAACTCAATTGTTGCCCCAATTTTTTTTGGCCCGAAAATTTTGAACTTCTCACAAAAAAAAAATATTGTATGCATTTGGGCATGGTTCATCTCAAAATAATGATGGCATCAATCTACAACTAATAACACGAGCTAGCCAAAGACAGTAGAATTTCAGCGAATTTGCTTATTTTTTTAATAGAATCAGTTAATTTTCGTGATATTTTTTATATGTTACGAACTTTTTAAAAAGTATGCAATCAGACAACTCTTGAGGTGAAATTTGCTTGGTCTATAAATTTTTAATTTGCAAGAATTTAATAGGAGTTTGATATTTTTGACAAAAGGTTATTTTTTAAATTCTTATTTTAATAATAATATATCATTAAAATTGATGAAACATGCCATATATATACATATATATATACAGACATATATGAATATATATATATATATATATATATATATGTATATATGGATATATATATATATATATTCGAAACTTCCGTACTTTCGAAATATATTATGCAAACAATCTGTGACAAAAGTCATAAAATTTTTTGCTAATAAGAACTGCAATATAAACATTAGAAAATAAGAATAATAATAAAATGGGATAATATTAATAAAGATAAAATAGAATTGTAATAAATTAATGCAAAAATAAATTAATTTGATTGAAGATATAATTTTATTAGAACGCTTAATGTTGATGATCAGAAGTTTATCATACTTAACTAGCCGATATAACTTAATTAATGTATACATTCTGATCGTCGTTTTCTGAATCTCCCTATAGACGGGCTTTCAATTAATAATGTGTGCACGTCTTCATAATATGTCGTACAGACGCATTACGCGGCACTAATTAAAACTCGAGAAACAGCCCGTGGGATTTTTCGCGCGCCAACAACCCGTTCGCGCGAACATCTAGAAGATCTTTATTCACCCACGCGCAAGTAATTATATCCTGAAAAGCGGATAAGCTGAGAAAATGAAC
>NW_021853387.1:94412-97114 GCF_003651465.1 Formica exsecta
TATACATATATGCAGCTTTCTCTTCGTGTATTTATATATAATTTAGATAATTAATTTTTTGATAGAGATGATGAACGCGAGCCGTTTAATTGTGGAATAAAATGCCTCGCGAAAATACAAATGTATGTCAATCGCGCAACTCGACTCGTTAACGCGGTTTCGAGGTGGTCCACTCTGTCTCGACGAAAATTGAGTGCAATAAAATTTAGTGGCCGGAAACATTTACCATTGCGATTACCGGGAAATAGTGTCGCCTTTCATTAATTTTAATATACAGTTTCCTTCGATACAGTTAATTAAAAGATTGGAATACCACAACTTGGTTGTGGTTTACTTTAATGATCATTTATGTGAGATTCTGATTTGAGTTTTCTTACGAAATATCGTTTGCATATAAAGGATCAGCAAACTCGCAGAACAAGCTTGTAACGGTATAATATTCGCGGGATAAACACGTTATTGTGCCGATAGGATTGCCGATTAAGCTCAAAGCATGGAAAATGATTAGCGTAACGTCTACTAAATCTTCCGAAACATATAGACGGCGAACGAGAAATGTGTGCCGATTGAAAGTCGATTTCTAGGTGGCCCGATCTTTGCCGCGCCTCTTTTGCGAAAATTCAGCTGTAGTAGCTGTAATATATCGTTCCGTTTGATGTTAATGAACCCTTTCAAATAATAATATAACAAGTATCTATCCACATATCTTATTACGATCAGATTTACATTTCTCGTAGATAATCATTAGAAAAGTGTTCCTTTGCAATTTAGAGTTTTACATTTCAAATATTTTAAAGGAGACTAACATTTTTATACATTCCACACGAGAAATTATTATACACAGTTGGAAAATTTATATTTTCTTGTTAAAAAATATGCCGTTTTAAATTTTTGTGCTAAATATTTAACACATTCATGTGTTAATTTAATATATTGCTGTTGTGTTAATTGAACTGAAATGTTAAGTTATTAAAATAACTGAAAAAAGTGTAAAAATAATACAATGTGTAGATATCTTTTATTAGAGTGACAGGATTTATATATTAAAATTTACAAAAAAAATATTGATTTTATAGTATAAGAAGTAATTGTGACTACAATTGGCGACAAATGGTCAATAACATTTTTTCTAAGTTAATTTTATCATTAAAAATATGTTGATTTTACAAAATTTATTTCAAATTAGTCTGAAGTTTGCATTCATTTTCTATTGAAATATTAACATAGTATTAGTGTTACTATTTAACATATCATATTATGCTAAATTAATACAAAAATTTGTGTAGACCGTTTGGGACATGCGATATATGTTAAATTTAAGCCAAATTTTCCAACTGTGTATATTACGTAAATATATTATTATTTCATATACACACACATATAATACTATATATGTATCTATTGATGAACAAATTTTTATCAATTTTAGCAACACGAGTTTCATATTCATTAAAATACGCATAACTCAGTGCACAGTGTATGTGTGTGTGTGTGTGTATAGACACGAGATAGCAAACAAATTTCCTCGGGACATGACATGGGACACCCCATTGCTACGAGAAATCATATCCGTTGGCGTTGCCGCGACGATACATAGGCGCGAGGTATTATAAAGTAGGTCACTTTTATCCCCTGTAGCAAACGATCACGATGAGAGATTGGAATCGACCGTAGCCCACGGAGAGCGAACGATCGCACGATATACGCCTTCAGAAAAATTTACGCCATTGTTACGCACTGCTATTGTTCTCCGAGATACGTTTCTCCGTTTCAGAAATTTTCTCTCCCTTTTTTTGATATCTCAAAAAAAGACTACAAATTATAAGATATATTGATAACGTCTTCCGGCTCTCTCTCTCTCTCTCTCTCTCTCTCCCTCTCTCCCCTCCCTCATCTCCCCCTCTCTCTCTCTCTCTCGCGTATAATCATGCACGAAAGAAGCCGTGCCGTACGCGCCCGTAATAATTCGAACGAATCTAGAGAGCTGATCCGTAATCGCGCGCTCGCTCGTCCGACTATTTCCGCGACTAATGAGCAGAGCCGCGAATAATGAAATTACGCTTATCTGGGCAAGTAGCTCGCTCGTGAAGCGAGATTCAAAACAGGCGCGAGTGAGACGAGCGCGAGTTGTGGACGACCAAATGAAGAGGCGAATGTTTCGATATCGAAGAAGATCGTCATCGTGACAGACGTAACACGACGGAGACAAGTTTAAGTTGCTCTCATCGCTATTAAAGATGTATATGTCATATGTCAAAACATTGACAAAAGCATGAAAATTTCGTAGACTGTTCTACTATTTTTTCTGAGTATCTGTGCAAAACCTGAGCACAATTCTCTTAACGGTTTAGAAATTATTTAAGTTTGAAGTTAATATTGATTCTTATGAAAAATCGTATTGTAACACTTATTGACTTTGACAAGGAAAGAATTGCCAACAAAATAAAAATTTTTATATACAGGGTGGTCCTCGTAACGGTCGCCACGATTTTTAAGGCACTTACAATAATCTGACATAAAAAAGCCATAAACAGAAATTTATCAGTTTCTAACCGGCAACAAATTGCAATAATAAAAAACGTTACGAGGACCACCCTGTATATTAAGAAAACTCTAATAAATATTTGGCAAACTTGATTTAGATCCGTTTTTTATTCGATCAAAAGTTATTTATTATAAAAATTGTAGAAAAATATTCTCTC
>NW_021853387.1:97154-104650 GCF_003651465.1 Formica exsecta
AACGATAAAAACCATAGTATTTTATGATACTTTAATTCCTTTTATAATCCGGATTTATTTATTTGATTTTTTAAACAGTATAAACGTAAGAAATATGTTTCTTTTTTTTATTTTGACAGTTTTTTGCTACTATTGTACAGCCAAAACATCCTTAAGTTGCTCCCATCGCTATTAAGTATGCGAGACCCGTAGTGCTCTTTTCAGTAATCACCGCAGCAATGTTCAATGTTATCTCTCCTCTCCTCCTCCCTTCTTTCGCGTCGTCAATTTTAATATGGATGCGACATGATGCGGGCAAGCTGCTCTAAATGGGACGACGCGAGATTTCTATCGCGACAAAACAGATCGCGCGCTCAAGATCTAATCTTGTCGTGTCAACTGTCGATATCTCCCAAGGATGTAGACGAGTGCGCATACAGGATGGTCCTCAAGTATATTTTCAAAAATTAAAAATATAATTCCTTAAGTGATTTTTTATAAAGAATAGTCTATACACTTTTGTCATATAAGTGATGTGCTATATAAATTTGTCATATAAACGATTTAGTTCCAGAAATACAAACAGTGTTCAACAAACGAAATTAGATGGTTCTCTAATTATCTGCATCTGCCAATTGTCTTTGAGATTTAAAAAAAAATATAATTTTTTTCTTGAACACTGTATCTTCGGAACTAAGCCTTTATGACAAAAGTGTATATGTAAACTTTTCTTCTAAATCATCTAAGAAGGGGGGAGGGAATTACTTCTTTAATATATATATACAGGATGTCCCATCAAAAGTGACGACCTCCTTTTATCTTTTAAACTAAAAAAGATAGACCGTAACAAATATATATCAAATTAAATAGTTCAAACTGAACTCTATTGTGAGCATAATGGTTGCTTCCAAAAGCTATCTGTGTTAACGGAGAGGTATGCATAATTTTTTTTATAATAATGTGGATATTTTGATATGAAAAAAGTTATAGCACTGTTTGAAACGAATACAACGATGTATGATATAATGTAAATGTTTTACATATTATACGAGTTTTATCGACTTGAAATATCGCGGACGACGTCCACCTTTTTACTTTCTGCCCTGCGTTATGGCCACACCCTGTATATATACATGCATACATATATGTGTATATAGGCATGTTTGCGACGCGCGTGTCGTAAAAATGAAAATATTAGGTACACATGCAAGACACGGGGCACGGCCGTGTGCGCCGTCTTACCTTACGCAGTTTACCTTATGTGCGCGATTATAATCCCTCTCTTTCATTCTTTCTTTCTTTCTTTACTCCTAAGTCTTTTCATGGCGTTCACCCATCGACCTTCTTAAGAGAGATCCGTCGACTTTTCCATCGGCCTCGATCTCGATACACACTCGACGACGTGTGTATCTAAATGCGGGAAGAGCNNNAAGAGCGGCTACGTCAACGCGCAAGAAAATATGTGAGGTCTAGGTAGATGACACGAGATAGATCTCAGATCGCAGATAGCACGCTTTTCGACGACGACCCCCTTAAATGCACTTGAGGCGCTCCTTTAACCCTTTGATCGTAAATATATGTCTGTGAGACGTATGATTTTATGTATTGGTTAAAAAAAAAGATTGATTATTCTATTGAATATTGCCGTTTAATCGATATCATTCTCTTTTATCGTAGTTTTTTTTTCAAAATCTGTTAAGAATGAGATACAATGGCAATGAGAACGCAGCCATTACCTTTGTATCTCATTGCCATTGTATCTCATTCTTAACAGATTTTTATCTTCAGAACCTTACTTTTATATTTAATTTTTTTTTTTCAATTTTTATCTGAAAACATAGGTATACTATCAATTAGAGATTAATCTATGATTATGATGATATATTTGGAATTAATTATTGAAACTTGTCATCAGAGATAGGTATATAAATATCTGCGATATGTTTGATCGTGATCTTTCACTTGCCATTAACTTAATCATATTTTAGAGATGGGCCTAGAGCGATAATATCTGACAGCAGTCAGTAGGCGATTGTGCGACACAGTGGGATTCGCAAAAGATTTCGTGCCGGTGAATAATGCGCCGCCATACGAAACAGACAGTGATATGACACACAAAACGTGAAAATAAGGATGAATTGCAACGTTGTTGTCGGGTTCCGCGTATGGTCGAAAGGTTTCACCAAGATACACGAGGCGCAAAGCTTTCTCTCGGATAAGAAAAATTCAACCGGCGACTCGACAAAATTTCCAAATATGCGAGACGTATACGCATAAAAATACGCGGTAAAGCTCTTTATTACTTCGAATACCTGAAGACTGATTGAAAATATGCCATATAGCGCGACGAGAAAAAGGGAAGTTGGAAAAGAAAACTTGACGTAAACCTCTTTCCGCGCGTGCAATCAAGCAAATTTTCACTGGCATTTGCATTTATTAATTACACATTACACAATACTCACCAGTTATTAAGGCACTTACAAATCGTCACATTGAGAACTTTTCTCGAGTACTTTCACTACCTCCATATAATCATTGAGCGTGTATAAGACTTAAGGAAATGCCATATTAACGTTACATCTAACCAGAACGAAAGTCGATAACATCTTCGATATATGTATATACGTACGTGTATCCATTGTCCCATATTCGACGTCGCGTCCGGTGCATCTTTCTATTAGAGTTGCAAATCGCAGGCACACGTACACCTTGGAATTTGATATTTGATTTATATGTAAAAAAAATTCTTTTATCAACCATAACTTGGGTGCGAGTATGTGCGCTCAATTCATAATTTCTAATATTTTATTTTTATTTTATTTTATTAATTTTTTTATTTATTTAAGCGGGAAGAATGTAAATTTATGAATATCTATTCGAATATAAGAAATTACAGCTCTGTAACAATCAGCTGATCTTTATACATATAATTTTGCTTACACATTTTCTCGAGGATTGACAATGATAAGATTGTCTAAAGACGCAGCCAGCGAACGCCTTAATGAAGTATGCGCAGAGTGTTGGTTCAAAGCTGATTAACGTAAGACGCACGTGTCCCGCATATACATATATACGCCAGTTGAGTGTCCATTCAGCATCGATAATGACGACTATTATGTCTATACTTTCTCCAAATTAGCGGTAAAACGTCAGGCGGCCACGCTCGCATTAGATAGGGTTGTGTCCGCGCGATTTTCCTTTTACTTTCAAAGCTATTGTAGGATGCGAAAAGAGAAATGGAAAACATTAGACGCTTGGCAAAATATACGCGTGTGTCCTAAAAGAACATCCTTGTGTGCCTAAAAGTATGTAGAAGAATTTAAAAGGGTCTATTAGTCATTCATCTTTTAAATCAGCTGCAAAGAGGGACTTTGCGTGCATCATAAATTACCCTGTTAATTATTTTTTTATATAATAATGATGAAACACACATTGTAAATGGCAGGATTGAATGATCGAACAGATTTAATTTCGACCCTATTAGGACGCAAAAGTCGTCCCTTGACTCTTTCAACTAATTTTAAAAATTAATTTTTTATCTCAACTATTTAAAGTTTGTTTTTTAATCAATAACTTTCTTTACTTCCATTATCTTATAAATCGCAGGTTTTTCCACAATGAACATTATCACACTAAAAATAAAATTTTCTTTAATCAAATAAATGTATGTTATACATTTTGATTTTTTTACTTAAATAAATATATATTTTGTTTCCAAGAATGTTTTGTTATATTAAATAAATTATTTGCATGTAATAAAAATTATAATTTTTAAAATTAATTGCAAATAAAAGCATATTTTGTTTTTATTTTATATTTTGCAAATTCAAATATATTTGCTGCTTGATTGACATAATTAATTTCTTTGCAAGTATTTAAATAAATAATTTCTTTTTAATTAAAAAAATTTTTTGGGATTTAGTACATTTTTTTCAGTGCAAATTATCGAGGATAAACACATCTTCTTTTTGGGCCGGTAGATAAAATCGACCGCGCGGCTTCCTTTCTGTATTCGAAAGAACGCTGTAACGTTTTGGCTTACGCGTCTTCTCCGCGGAATAGATTACAATATATTATTGAGCCACAAAAATCAGATATCCTTTACATTGTGTTATAAAAGACGGTCATGCGCCAAGTGCGGATTCATGTTATCCGCTTTTGCGAGCGAGCCGGTTGAGGTGATTTACGGCCCGCCCAAAAGCTTCGAGAGAGTCTCTTCTTTTTTTCCCTTCTCTCTCTCTCTTTCTCTCTCTCTTTCTTTCTCGAAACCTGTGACATAGATCCCGGGTACGTCCGCGAGCAATAATAACTGCATCTTCTCGCGATACCGAGCGACCGGTTGCGATTCTTAAAATATACGCGAAATACTGACTCTCTCGACTTGCGATAAAACGGGCCACGGTAATTGCTGACACGGTCGAGCGTTTATATCCGTCTGTGGTGTATTCTGCGGACTTTCGTTGATGATTAGTAAGAGTAAAACGTAAATGCTTGGAGACATCGATTAACGGTAACGGTAAACGACTTACCGCGCTCGTATTCCCGGCGCATGTATATAACAGGCACGGTTTTCAGAGCTGCCGAGGCATCATCAACTAATATCGACAACTTTCGCAACCGTCGTCGTCGAGCCAAAGTACAACCGTGGAGAGCGTTCAATTAATTATTCCGATTAAGTGCCGCGATTAATTAAGATCGAATACGGAATCGCGACGCGAGCGCGATGAGAGTGACGCAACTCGAGTTGTGACATTAGTTGTAATATCGCAGCGGTTAGATTATACCTTAAGCCTTAAGCCCCTGTCATACGATTATTTTTCACTTCTTCACATTCTTTGTCGGTATAATCAACTCTTTACCGGATCTTTTATTTAGACTAAATATGTTGACATTACGACGGTTTATCTCTAACTTTTTGATAAAGAGTAATATATTATACAGAGTGTTCCAGGTCAGATCAATGAAACTTTAGGATCTTATAGCAAATTGAATTTGGAACAAAAAAGTTGCTATGAACATAGGTCCGGAAACGCTTCGCTAGAAAGTTATAGCTAATAAACTCTCTGTAAGTAATTAGTTATGATCAAAATTTAATAAGAACATTTTTATGTTTGCATTTGCAATGTTTGCACTACAAACGTAATGTTTACACAATCAATTATTTAATATAAATAAACATTTATTTGAAGATATAAAAATTATTTATTAAAATAAAGAAAACTTGTGTTTTTTTAATCAAATAGCCAAAAATTAAAAAATGTTTTTTAAAGATAGTATTTTAGTATAATAAGGATAAAAAAATTAATTCTTTTTTTATTTGCAAATAAAAGTATATTTTGCTTTTATTTTATATTTTACTAATTCAAATATATTTGCCGCTTGATTGAGATAACTGATTTCTTTGCAAGTATTTAAATAAATAATTGTTTCTAATCAAAAAATTTTTATTTGGATTTAATATATTTTTTTCAGTGTACATATGCAAAATTGTTGATTTTTTCGGAAAGTAATTTCGATGTATATTATTTATGTTATCATTTTGCGTAAATGATATTCTAATGTAGAAATAATCGAGAACATGTGGTCGACTTTTCTCGACTGGGGACCGTATCGCTTCGGTTGTATTTCCGAACCTATAACTGTCGGCATATTAATGAAGAGAGAAACTTTGTTTCTCTCGTAAATATACGGCTCTTGAATGAGTCGATACAATATTGATCGACAAACGGCTAGTGAATGATCGTGCCCCGTTTCTAGTCTTATCGCCGTGGCATAAATGAACTTGTTATTATTGGCCGTTATCACGTCTTACAGTTGCGAACTGTCAACATTAGAAGTTCGTTAAAATTCTCAGTCAACCAATATATTATATATATGCCAGTATTTTTCAAATTTTTTCTACATTTTCTGACACTAAAGATCCTCATTAATTAACATTAATGTTTCAATAGCAATCGAACATATAAAATTCTGCATAAAATTCTACATTTTTGCAAATTAGATATTAAATTTTTACAATGTTACACTCTTAAATGGGTTTTGCATTTGCAATGTTTGCACTACAAACGTAATGTTTACACAAAGACCATTGAAATATAGTTTTTTTTCAAGTTTCTGCTTTTTTCGTTGTTTCGAGCTTATTTTCTTTTGAACACCTTATCAGAATTAAATGAAATTGGTGTAATTCAGTTTGTTTGAGGAAATTTGGAGAAATCAAACATGGTAGAGACACGAAATAATACATACTCTTTTTTGGAGGCATTTCTTAAAAACCAAGAAAAAATGGAGGAACACAACAAGGATAAGACTACGAAGTAACTATAAATAGAAAGGATAGAAGCGGAGAAACAATAGCAAATAAAATGTACACATATTTATACATTTTTCGACAAAATTATCCTACAACTTAATCAATATAAAATCGATCTCGTTTATATTCATCGATATTCACATATGTATTACTTTGCTGAGATTATATTATTGAATTTATGCGTGAGAAACATTGGTAAATGTTCGGATTAACTTACACATCACGGATCATTTTCATTTTTATATGTAGAAGATACATTCCTAAGTAATACACGTTTTGTATTTTGTAGCGCTCTTTTTTGGTTCCAGAGATATGTGACTTTGAAGTATCATAATTTTCATCATAATGTATCATAATGTATCATCTTTTCGTTATATCCTACTTGTGTGTTTATATTTTTTTGTTTACAGTTACTCGTTATTGCGTTACTATCAGCTTCTGGATTACTGTTTAGTTTCGTTCAGAATTTCTTCTTGTTTACATTTGTCGATATGATTTAATAAAATATAAAAATTGTATATTGCTTTGTTTTGAAATATTTTTCTTATTTTACCTGAATATTTTATAAAAAAAAATATTTATTATTATATATAAAAATAATAAGTAAACCTCTTTAAATAAATGCGTGAGGGAGAAGAGCGGAGCCTTCGTCTGCACCCTCACCCCGAAATTTAACCTAACCCAATCCATGTCCCAGGGATGAATTATTTCTTAAAATAATGAAAATTCAGTCTACGGACATAGGTTGGGTTAGGTTAAATTTTTTCGGGGCAGGGGTGCAGGGGATGGGTAGAGCCCCTCTCTTGTCCACAGGTTTACTTTATCCCTAAAAACTTACCTTTTTAAAAAAAGGTAAAAAAAGGCGCCAAGTACACGCGCTAGTTGTGAAAAACTGTTATATGTATTTACAAAAAAAATTTCCTAGAAAAATAATGATATCAAAAAATTGCGCCAAATAAATAAAAATTTATGCTATAAAATTTATTTCTTTTATTATTATTTAAATAAAAACATTTTAACTAAAAAAACTGTTATACAAAGTAGTTGTTTTAATTTCCTAGAAAAATAATGATATCAAAAAATTGCGCCAAATGAATAAAAATTTATGCTATAAAATTTATTTCTTTTATTATTATTTAAATAAAAACATTTTAACTAAAAAAACTGTTATACAAAGTAGTTGTTTTAATTTTCTAGATTCGCTTTA
>NW_021853387.1:104687-122272 GCF_003651465.1 Formica exsecta
TCTAGACATTTTATAAAGTGCGGCCACATTTTCAAATCATGGTTGAAAATGAAATATTTTGCAATCTGGGTAAGAATTTTAGTCTTTTTATAAAACGCTAACAAGCAACCCGCCACATTGTCAAACGCGACGATTTGTACATTGTTTTAGATTCTGGCTGGTTCATTTTAGTCATTTTATGAACGGCGCGTTTATAGCGACTTTACTTTATGTTACATTTGATAAAATAGTCATAATAAATGTGTTTAAAATTTTTTTTTACGTTTATCTTTCTTTTTATTTGTTTTCAAACATTATTTTCAAAAATTTTATTTATGTTACTTTTAATATAAAACCTTAATTATAAACCTTAATAAATACAAGTATTCATAAATACAATAAGTAATAAATACAACAAGTGTTCATATAAGCTTTTTCTCATTTAGAAATACACATAAGATCACTTTATAAAATGTCTAGACGTTTTATAAACGGATTATGTAATCTGGCTACGACATATACATTCAACAAGCAATATCGAATTGCTCGAGAACGCAACAAAATGCGAGATGAAAGAAAAAGAAAGAAGGAGAGAGAAAGAGAAAAAACGGAAAAGAGTGATAAACATTATACATGAACACGCGTTCGCGTGAATAATTACCAGTTTATCGTTATTGAAAATATGATCAGCCAAACTTTCCAAATATTCCTTTAATACTTCCATTTTTCAACAATTTATTTGTCACAAATGTATTAATTGACGATTCACTCAAGTATAAGCGCTCAGTTTTGCTAATGTAAACTAATTTTCTCCAATATGACATCGAATAGAAGAAATTACTTTTCTTCCTTGCACTATTCCGCAATACTTTTATAACCGTTAATAATTTCTTATCACTTTATCACTTCTCTTCCTTATTGCATTATTCCGCGATACTTTTAATGTGCGTAAATTTGGTTGCGCGTGACTTAGCGCGAAACACTATCGTTAACCTTTTTTACTTTTCATTTACTTGTCAAATTTCAGAGCATCGCTAGCGCAATCTTATGGCTAATGCTCCAACCGTACAACTTTTCGTACTTGCGCATTAGGAACTTGGGCGATGACGGAGACGGAGACGTTTCTTAATAAAAATTTTATACATTTCGACTTTGCATCATATTATCTACGTTCACGATACATGTAGAAAAAAAATAAAGACACTTTCATTATATGATTCAAACTCAAGCTATCGATGCGTGAACTTGGAGCGAGACACTACCGTGTCTCTTGATGATAAAGTTGAACTATATATATCAAGCTCAAGGTCATGGTTGGGGCTAAATCCCATTTTCTGAAAATTTATTTTTACAATACTTCAAAATCGCATATCTCTGGAATCAGAAGAAAGCGCCACAAAATTCAAAGCATGTATTACTTAGGAATATACCTTCTACAATATTGTTACGTCCAGACTCTAGGAAGCATGAGTCAATGGAAGGGCGCAACAACTATCTTTTATTATCCCGAATTTAAACATCTCGTGGCGTTTGGAATCGGGTCGAACGAACTAGTAGGTTTGAAAAACAGGTAAACGACCGAGTCGCTATTACGCTGGTTATTCAGACGTTCGTTCGATGGTCCCTTTTCGGTAAGAGAATTTAATCTCTTTTACACGGGATGGGACCAAGTGCGACCTTTCGACTAGGAATGAGTGGGAATTAATAAAGAGTTATTTTGATTTTAATTAATAAAATACGAGTTTATTCATTTTAAAAAATAAATGATAGATATACATGATTATATAAAAATAAACAAAAATAATATTGATGGTAATTTCTTGGATGTATGAGTATGTGTGTGTTTATTTCTTCGCGGGTGTTACATTAGTACGGAGGACATCAATCAGAGTGATGACGGAAAGATTCTATCGTTAACATTAAGTCTCTGACTGGTTAATATAATATAAAAATATACATATAGGATAAGAAAAATAAAATCAAAATCAATATCTATAACTCAATAAGTGTATATGTTAATAACGGTCAGAAATATAAAATTGGTCGCTCGCATATGTAGATTAAGATTAAAATCAGGATTTAAAATTTTCTAAGATTTATTGCCGAAACAGGTTGATAATTTAAAAGAATGAAACATTTTTCGGAAAGTTTTGATTTAAATAAGGAACAAAACAAAGAGGAGGAAAGGAAAAATTATTCAATTAAACTTACTTTTTTAAATAGTAATTCAGAAGTGGAGGGATGGCAAATTTGTGCGGTGTTTCGCTCTGTGTCTCATGTTAATAGCCCGATGTTCGACTCGTGCTTGCGGATGGGTTGCTCTGAAGATAATGCCAAGTGAGGACATTGGTTGCACAAGTAACTAACTCGCAAATCACGGCGCAAAAGCACAGAGTAAGACTGCGTGAAGCTGAAGGCTAGAGAATAAATGTGAGAATGTCTCTTTGAGACCTCTTTTTATAATTCTCTTTTCAGGAGTGTATTCTAATTCTAAGAATGGGAATCTTTCAAAACTTCAACGTATTGAAATTGCGCAGAAGTGGGGATCCTTCAACTTTAACAAATTAAAAATTGTGCTAGTGTCCTCATTAGGCAGGATGTTTCTCCTACTTTTCAAGTTTTTACCTGTGGTGATCGTCGATTAGTGATCTCAATATCAGTTCAAAGTTCCTTAAACATTAGCTTTTCCGGCGGACCCTCGTGCACGTGATCTGATTAGGAAAAATCTTACTTTTTTATGATTATTTTTATTGATATTGATGCAGCTGTATTTACTGAATATTTTGTTAAAGATATTTTTTATCATTATTGATTCAGTTGTACTTGTCAGATATTTCGTTAGAAGGAATTTTATTATCTTTTTGGTATCACTTTATTTTTCCGCCGGAAAATTCTACTGCAAAGGATATCTACTGATTTTTATTTATTTTGAGGCGACCGGTACAGTTTCGTCACCGGTCTTCTTGCGTCTTTCTCACGATTACTCGTAGATACAGTTATTAATAAGTGATTAAATGTTTAAAGAAATGTATGGCGCAAGATGCTCTGTTTACTGAATAATTCATTTTTATCACCAATCAATGATCATTGCGGCAACTTCGCGGAAGGAAGGAATCGTGGCGTCGCTAGGACGTAACAATATATGTAAAAATGAAAACGATCCGTGATGTATAAGTTAATCCGAACATTTATTAGGTGTACAACTTTGCTTCCGCCGTTTTTTTTCCGAAATTCGAGACTTTATTGTAATCAATTTCTTACTTCTTCATAAGACCGGAAGTGCTGGCCAACCAGGCCGTGTGCCATTGATCGAAACAAGTGATAGTCAAAGGGAGCAACGTCTGGAGGATACGGCGGGTGGGGTAGAACTTCCCATTTCAACGTTTCCAAGTAAGTCTTGACCACTTTCGCAACATGGGGTCGAGCATTGTCATGCTGCAAAATCACTTTATCGTGTCTCTCAAAACAATTTTTTCGGCACGCACGACACTGCAAAAAAGACAATATGGTCTCAGAATTGCAAGAGTTACGTATTTTAATGTTTCACTTACGGTCCAAGGTTAAAATAGAGGAAGATGTGTGTGTATGAGTTTATGTATGTATGTACTAATAATGAGCCCATTCCGTAATTAAAGTTACTCGCCAACTGTAATTCGATAGAGATGTGGATAAGGCGTCGTATCACGCCATCTCGCGTCGTAGTATTAACAGTATGTTAACCCCCTTCCCCTCCACAACTATTAACTGGGCTGGATTTAAGGATTTATGCGTTCCATTCAAAATGTCAACTAAGAAGAAAGAAGAATGTGGACAAGATTATTTACTAAATAATTTTTATATAATCAATTTAATAAATAAAAGAATAATAAATTAGCTGAAATAAGTTTCAAATATATATAAGTATAGTAGATTTTCTATTTAAAATATAAAAAAAATTATTTACAACAAGAAGATTATACGAACATACAAGGTGTCCGACAAGTAAGTGACCAAACGAAAGGTGGAGGTAGATTGGGTCAAATTGAGTCGAAAAGTCCTGAACTATTTTTTTTATAATGCTTAATAAAGGAGTTATTATTGAGTAAAATCTGACCAATCAGCGCCGATCTTTAGCCGGGCATACGTCGGTGAGCCGCGCGCCGTGAAGTGTGCGCTGCCGCATACTACCAGGCGCGCGGTTCACCGACGTGCGCCCGGCTAAAGGTTGGCGCTGATTGGTCAGATTTTACTTAAGACTCAGATTGTACTTGTCGGACACCCTGTATAATAATTTTCTTCAAACGCTTCTCGACGAGATTCTAGATTTGGTCAAAAAATTTGGAATAAATTTTCTCCCAAGTTATATTTAATGATACAACCAAAAATATATTTTATTTGCTTGCTAAGTTGGCTATCAAGACTCTCTAGACATGGATTGAGCGCGAAAAATTGAAGTCCTCTATTATATTACAAGTACAATAGTATGTCATCCTAACGTTTGGATCTCCTCGCCTACTCCCATAAAAATTCTCATTCAAATATTATGCGCATAATCGTTCCATCCTTTTTCGTAATAGATATCGATTGATTAAATGGATATCAAGCACGGTATTATTCACAGCTAATTCAGATGTTGCAGTTGCTTGATACCGCTCTTTTTCATATTTTTCATATTTTTAAACATATCAACATAGATACGTATCGCGAGTTTTTGCTCACGCGTTAAAAAGAAAATTAATAATATTTCTGAGAAAAAAGCTGCGACAAACATTCCATTACACATCATTCATGCAAATGTCCATCTTCTCATCGGGCGATATAAAAGATTGGAAGGAGCGGTTTCAATCGGTTCTCATTATATGTATATCACTTTGAATTGATTAGACGGAGCGCATTTTGAAAAATTCATGTCGTGTTTAAGTAGCAGGGGCAGCGAGCCTATCGAACGCGAGCCGAGTATAATGCCCGTATGATAATAAGAATAAGATGCTATCCGCGATAGTGCCCACAGCTTTTACTACCACGGGACCATAATCACACTCGGACATATTGATGCATGGACCGGTCCTCATTCCACGCCCCGCATTAATGACAGGTTTATAGACCGTCACTGAAATTTCGATCGATTATCCCTCCGTGACCACCGCTATAAAAACACACTTTCCTGCGCGCACGTCGGGGGACTTTCCGGAAAGTTAATCTTATCTCGTTAATTAATCTGAAACATTTTTAGTTTAGCGCTTTATTTGGATGGAATATTTTTTATGCATTATTCATAGAGAGAAAAAATGTTGAAATGTAAAATTTTTCCCACATTTATTCATTAAGAGATACAGAACTGTATTAATATCGTGGAATTGGAATTTTTTTGTGAAGAGAGAATATGAGGTTTTTTTCTCCTGCAGTTATCCCTTCGTGCGATTACTGTGGTTACGCATAATACGTATATGATTGAATGCAATGGAAAAGGGTTTCAGTCGCAGACGCTAATTACGAACTGTACGGTACTCGATGCAGAAGGGGGATGAGAGACGGATTAAAAGTTATGTTGGCCGTATCATTAGAGAGTGTTAGACTCGTGTGTCAATCGATAGAAGAGGGATTAATAATCCTATCGTTCCGTCTTGCTTACATCTACCCGCGGATTGTTCTTTGGCACTGATGACTACCATCGAGATCGAAACGTTTCTTTAGGGCATAGCGTCAGTTCGCTACAGTCATTTAAGCCCATTGGACTGCAATCGATTTACTACGGAAATTACTTCTTAGTTAATAATGCCATTATCTCTCTCTCCCTCCCTTACTTCCTCTCCTCCTTCTCTTCCTGTCTCTCTCCCTCTCCAATTATAGCGCCTCACTTTGAGTATTGTATAATATTGTTAATAATTATGGGAGAAATACAGCTGAATAAATTGCAAATAGCACAAAATCAGGCCAGGTGGGTTATATTACAATGTGATACGTATATCAAGTGGAACATATGCTGCAAACGTTGCAGTTTATGTCCGTAAAACAGAGGTTACATTATAATGCATGTATATCTACTTTTAAGATTTTAAAGAATATGTTTTCAGATCAATTAAGAAATGGATTAGAAATAATAGGAAATGACAGCGAAAAACAAACACGACAGGCCGAGGACATCGCGATACAATTTCCTAGAATAAGAAGTGCGCAAAAGAGTGCAAGATTTACGAAGGAGTGAAATTGTATGTAGGGGAAAATAGGGTAAAGCCGAGTACTTTTTTGGATTTGTCTTCCTACAAAAAATCTGAGAGTAAAAAAATGTTGCCGACCGTTAGTAGTCTTTAGTGAACCTTAAACTATGAGAAAATAAGGCTAGTTGCTAAAAAATAAATTTTTGGTTACTAAGAATAACAAGATTTTGTGGAGAAGTCAAAATACCCGATTTTGTTCTACCGATAGGGTCAAATCGGGTACCCATTTGAAAATATGCAAAACATCGTGTAATTACAAAATTTAGATTTATTTTAATCAAAATACAATATAAAGATGTATTCTATTGACAAAAATCACAAATAAAGATATCCTCTTGTTCGACATTGCTGCAGGACTTCCTTATTTAACTTTTTAACTTTAGGGGTCTCAAAAAGCTTTTTTTTAGTAGTTTCTTTTTCTGAGCGTTAGTTTTCGTTTCCAACTGCTTTTTGTAGAGACACAAAGTCAAGATAACAGTTCTTCCTCTTTTCATTATATGAGATGTGTAAGTACCCGGTTTTGCCCCAACACAAGGAAAGTAACAAATATGGCGGTTGTATATTCCGGCGTACAAAGTGCCGATCAAAATCAAAACTAATATGATATACTCTCTAGTATGTACAGAATGCAATGCTGCACTTATCGAAACAAATGCTCTATATAGAAAAAGTGCACAACGATTCGATTCTTGCCTCAATATCGATCTTTTTGGGGCCAAAAACTTTGAATTTCTATTAAAAAAGAAATATCGTGTGCACAGGGGCACGGTTTGTTTTAAAATAATGATGGCGCCAATCTACAACTAATAACACAAGTTAGCCATAGATAGCAGCATTTATTATGAAAAAACAGGGGTACCCGGTTTGATCCGCCTACCCGCCTTTACCCAACTTTCTCCTATGTATAATACCTTACCAGTCAAAATAAAACAATGCGAAAGAATTGAACTGTTTAAGCGAATGTTAAAGGAGCATATTTTATTGAATGTAACTATGTAATTTTGTATTATAAATAGCTGAGAAAGCTAATGAAAATCAATCAATCAATTAAAAAATCTTCCCCTCTCCCCTTCTTTCTCCCTTACCTTCTTCCCTCCTCTCTACTTCTCCTCTCTCTCCCTTTCCCTCTTCTCTCTCTTTCTCTCTCTCTCAAGTGAGGCATATTATATGGTAAATTAATCACGCCTGGAAATAAGTATTTTGCATAATCTTGATCAAAAAATTTTGTTTGTCTTTGTCTTTTCATGAAAATAATATTAGCTAGTTGAAAAGACCATATTGGATAAATTGCGTAATTATGCTATGTAGAATCAATTTAAAATATTGCAATCTTCTTTTTTTTAATGTTACGAACAAATCGTTGGATGATAACTTATTCTAGATACTTTTTTTCAGACCATTCCATTAGAATTTTTTCTATATTACGTGATTAAATATAGAATTTGCAATGCAGAATGAAAAATTCTCCAAGAAAATGATAATATGTAACTAGCATATTGTGTAACTAGCATATTGTGTAACTAGCATATTGTGTACTATTAATCTATTAATTAGGGCGTGGAAGCAATGTGCAGTAAACTGACTATATATTTTTAACGCATTTATATGTCTTGCCAAAAAGTGATATATAACGTGAGAAAGACAGAGAGAGAGGGGAAGGGAAGAGAGAGGGGAGAGAGAGAGAGTATAATTGTTCTTGACATTGCCCCCTCTCCTTCCCTGAATAGTATAGCGAGTATACCGTCCATTCGTTTCACACGTCTCATTCTTTCTTATCCCGATTTGTTCGCGCTTGCTAATGCAGAAAGGAATACACGGCGATGAGGAGAAACCGCGTGTAAACTGGCCTTTACCTGAATGGGACACGGCTATTGCTCCGCGCCGCGCGTCCGAGAGAGTTACCGCTAATCTGTACTTACGCTCAACTGGTGTTGCCTCCGTGCTTACACGAGCGGATCAGCCTACAAACGGGTATCGGCTGATCGGAAATTCAAACAATTGCTGGTTCATTAATCGGCGGACAGCGCTAGTCCGTCGGTTTTTCGTCGATATTTTCGTATTTCGCGTCAACATTTCTGTTATTCATTATTGATTGTATAAAACGAAAAATGCGTGAGATTGTAAAAAAAAATATATATACACACACACACACACACACAGGGTGACCCGCAATGACCACCCACTAAGTAGTAAAAATGGTTCAGGACTTTTCGTCTCTTTTTGGTAAGGAATAACGCTATGTATTTAGTGGGCGATCATTGCGGGTCACCTTGTATACAGGATGTCCCAAAGCACCCTTGACAACGCTCGTGAGCAAGTAGAGCACAGTAAACTGAACAGAAAAGTCTTCTAACATTTTTTTCTATAACGCTTAATAAAGAAGTTAGAAAACGCTGTTGCATCACGCTTATACAAAAAACGCGTTGAAACACGTTTAACGCGTTCGCATCGCAGCGGGCATCGACGATGATCCGAACTTTCCGCTCGTGCCGTGTCAGACTTCGGTTGGTAACCGCCAGCAGGACCCAAGTGAAATACAACTTGTGACTTTGTATAAGCGAGCGTTTTGCGGTACAAGTGTTAAATGCGGATTATTCATTATGTAGCGAGTATAGCGATTATCGTGCGCTGAATAAGACATGGACCCTCTCGTGCAATGCGATAATCCCACGATGATATTGTTCCGATAAGACGACAGTTCGTATCTCGCACTAGTCGATGGAATTTACTTTGGTATGCCATCTACGCCACAACGCGGTAATCGACGGGGTAATCGAGGGTACTGAACGGGTTACTCGGGGATTAGTAACCACTAAAAAATTTTCACCGTTCCCCTTTTTGACGGAAGTTCAACTTCAATATTCCTTTTCGGTAATGTTATGTGGCATAAACTAATATGTATAAATATGTGTATAATTAATGTGTATAAATATGTGTATAATTAATATGTATAAATATGTGTATAAATTAATAAATAATAATCTTTGATTATATTCTCACACGCTTATTACTTTTCAATATTCATTTTCAGCCAATCGTTAGTGTTTTATTAAACATTGTTAACATAATTTTATTTATTTCAAATTTATATATATATATATATATATATATATATATATATATATATATATATATATATATAAAAGTCTTCTAACATTTTTTTCTATAACGCTTAATAAAGAAGTTATTATTGAGTAAAGTCTGGCCAATCAACGTCGACCTTTAGCCGCGCGCCTATAGTGTGCCTGAGCGCTTCGTCGCTACGGCGACGCACACTAACAGACGGGCGGCTTACTGACGTGCGTCCGGCTAAAAGTCGGCGCTGATTGACCAGACTTTACTCAATAATAACTCCTGTATTAAGCGTTATAGAAAAAAATGGTACAGGACTTTTCTGTTCAGTTTACTGTCTTCTATCTGCTCACGAGCGTTGTCAAGGGTGCTTTGGGACACCCTGTATATACTAGGGTGGATATAAACAAGACTTATTTTAAAATTATTTATTCAATTAATACATGTAAAAACTAACATAAAATTATTTTTCTAGGTAGCATCCACTAATGTTTACATATTTTTGCCAACGCATTGGTAGTTTTTTTATCCCTACACACAGAAAAATATTATTCTATTGCTAACTAAAATGATTACTCAGTTTACTTTACTTCTTTTAAGTAACAGTTATCTTTAACAAAGAATATTTTCTTAATAATAGTCTTAAAATAGATGTGTCACAAATTTTAGAAATACTCATTATCATGTACTCAAAAAAAGTAAATATTTTCTTTTGAAGAATATTATAATATTTTATCGAAGAAAAAAGTCAGATATAGTTAATTTAATGTAAGAAAATTTATTAGATCAGAAAAATTTAATGTATTTCTTTCAATTATATAATTTAATATTCTTGATTGAAATATTAAATTTATTAGGATTCAGAATATATTTTGAATAAATTTGATGCTTATGATAAACTTATGATAGATTTGCGGATATATGAACTTATGAAATACTTGAAACAAGTAATATTTACTTGTATATAGTATGTATCTTTCTGTGTGTGGTAATCCAAAAGCCTTTGAGAGATTTCGGCCCTTATGGTTTTTTGATCTGCATTCGAAATTCGATGCACCCATCGTGCAGTGATTTTTCGAAATCGTGACTCATTCTCAATGATTGTTTGCACACTTCCATAAGTATGCCATTATGCGAATCTCTTTACTAATTTTACGAACAGTTATTCGTCGATCGTCTTCAATAAAGTCACGAATTTATTGAATGTTCTCAGGCATAATGCTCATCCTTGGTCGATGCGCATAAGTCAAATTTGCATCTATATTCAAGCGAGCGCCTTGTATATAAACAGAAATGTTATTACAAGAATCACCTTCAGTATTTTTTGTATTTATACACGATCGCGTGGAAAGTTGTAAACCCATGTGGAACCTCACTTTGCGTTGTAAAGTATATGCGTGGGTGCAGTGGGTTCCGCCCCCCCCCCTACGGGGGGACTCCACTTCCGAAAGATATATCCTAACCCAAACCTATCTCTGATTTAAAACTAGAATTTGATTTGGGTTAGGTTATATCTTCTGGAAGTGGAGCTCCCCCGTAGAGGGGGGCGGAACCCACTGCGTCCATGCATGTACTTTCCAAGACAAAAGCAAATTCACTCTATATCTAACCTTAACCCTTTTAAAACGTACATGGTGTCGTAAAATTATGTTCTATTCATTAAAGTTCCTTCATTAATAACTTTTTAATAAACTACGAGCGATGGCTATGACCTTTTGAAGGTCACTCAGGACGATGACCTTGACAACATATGTCAAGGTCAAGGTTATTCGAGGGGGATCCCCTTTTATGCAGGTTTACCGCTGTCTCATTGAAATAATCCCTTGAACACACAATTGCATAAACGCGATATTGCAATTGATAAAATTGCGGTGCAGTTTTCGGATCCTATACTCCAAGACGGGAGAGTCTTATTCCTTCCGCCTTTACCTCTACTTGAATAACACTACCGACGTGACTTCGCCCGTTCATCCGAGGCGACAGATTAACGACAAATTATCGTAATAATAATCTTCATTGACAATCTCACATGTGGTAATGGCGCTCATTTAATTCCTCAATTTCTTTTTCATCCTCCCCCCCCCCCTCCCTCACTCTCTCTTTCTCTCTCCAAATCAGAGTTTTTTCTCTCGCTCTCTGCATCGGTCAGCTTTTAGAAGCGTCTCGTGCCGCATTTTCGTTTCTTGCCGTACCACACAACCACAGTTTTCTACGGGTCTTCGGGCGAAATGGAGAAAACGATGCCTCGTATACATATATACGTCCACGTTTCCGAAATCGGGCTCACGCTTCCCAATCCGTCGCTGGATTGTATACGTCTTTTTTTGGAACGCATTAATTGTTTTTTTACTAAGTGTACCACAATCGCTTCAGATTTTAATTGAAGCTTTACAAAGGAGAATATAAATGTTTTCGAGTACAATCCCATACAGCACCGAAAGATTGCAGAAACGTTGCATAGACCTTACATTGAAACATTGTAATATTGCATGGAAGTTGCGAAATGTTTCTGCAATGTTACTGCAAGTCTGCGGCAACGTTGAAATGTCCGCCCTTAGAAATATTACAATGTAAGATTACATATAACCATCGTGATTAAAACTTAAATATAGGATAGATAAAGCAACGCGCGGTGAATAGCGATAAACGAACGAACTAGCGATTATCAAAAGCTGTTTTTTGTAATGTTTTTGGAATGTTGCTGTAACATTCTCATGAAATATTACAATTACATGTTCCAATAATGTCTCAACAATATTACATTGCAACTTGCAAGATTGTAACATTGCTGCAATGTAATTGCAATGTTCTGCGCTGTATGGGATATATGATGATGATGTGTAAATATACATTGCACGCGTTACACAGACACTTGTTGTATCATTATTAATCTCTTAATTCTTGTATTGTTATAAATCTCTTAATTCGTTAATATTACATTAAAAATGGAAGCTGTAAGAGAGCAGCTGTAAGATAGCACAACGACATATTGTAATACTCGTGAAGGAAATAACCACCTAAAACCACTCAAACGACTCACGCGATGAGACAAGCCGTTCTATCGTACATGCGCGATATCAGGCTCCATAACTATTATAATAGCGAAAACAATTCCTCTTCCTTCAACGGTGGCATAACGGTAGCGGAGCGGAAGCTGAAGGTAACGCAGGAGCTTCTGCCACCCTTCCTTCTTTCTAGAGATGCGCCTATGTATTTCACAATATCGGACGTCCCGCTATATCTCTGTTCCTCCCGTTAAGGCCGGTGTAGACTGGGCGCTATACTATAGCGCTATGTTTTTATGCGATATTATAACAGATGATAAAATATAAACATGTGCACACACTAGACACTATCGTAATATATTGTTTTTTCCCGCTACACTTTTCTACAAAATACCCAAGAAAAGGGACCCAGAAGCATTGCTATTGTTAACAATGGCTATTGTTAACAAAGCCAAAGAAGAAGTGAATTCACGAAATCAATATTCATAAAGAAAAATTTGGAGTTACACCACATCTATTCCATATATTTATATCATTTATTTCAATTATTTATTGCGCAAGACTTTTTTCTATTCACATCTTTATAATTGCTGCTGCTAATCTACCACAAACAGGAATCCAGCTTTACCTCCTCTATTAATTTTTCCATGTCAAACAATGTGGTTAACAAACGGGCACTTCTTCACATAAAATTTCCAGAATCACTATTGCAACATTCACATGCTCGCGCTGGGAGAGGTTTATTTGGATGAATATTGTTCAATTAAACCCAACCACTCATATCGATCAGTGCCTAGGATAACCAGCACGATTGACCAATTAAAGAGCCTCATTTTTAACTGGCCAATAAGCGTTATGTCCGATTGATATATGTACAGCCGTTCGTGCTTGTATTCTGCGCCACTTCTGCTATATTTTGTAAAAACAACCAATAGTCAAACGCACGCTATATAGCGGAGTTTTATCGTATATCTTATAGCGTGCTATATTTTTCCTTAAATCTGCAGGCTTACATATAATTACATGTTGCACAAAAATTAACTATGTATCTTTATAGCATAGCTTTATAGTATAGCGCCCGATTTAATTTTCGCGCGCATGTCCGATTTTCAATCGGTAACCTTGCGAAGACCCCGAATGCGCTGCTATAAGGGATATGTATATACCTACGTTTGTGAAAGAAGGTCGAGTGTGACGACAGTGGCGATAATAGTTAGTGGTGGACGAGGACGCGATGTGGACGGCACGGAAGAAGATGGTGAACGGAGAAAGAGAAAGAGAAAGAGAAAGAAAGAGAGAGGCGGAAAAGAAAAACAGGAATAGAGAGAAAGAACGAGAGGGAGAGACCAGTGATGGCTGCGATGATGACGGTCAGTGGTTGTATATACCGGTTAAGCCGTTCAGTACCAGTCCGACGTCCGTCACGGCTAAACCTCAACTGTTCGGTTTCATCGACCCGCTATTCTACTCTGACCTCGCGCATCGCGACGATCGAATTTCTCATCCCCCTTATTTGTCACAAGTTTGATGTTTCACATTGTCCTGACTGCAAACTCCAATTTGTGTAAATGATACTTCGATTCAACTTGATTAGGAGAGATCACGAGCCGAAAAATCGAGGAGAAATTATTCACTGATCGCGCGCCGAATAATTTTAGGGATTGACCATCATCAGGTGATGTATGGAATAATGCACGTGCGCGAAATTAAATGATAGACATTATTTTTCGAGTCATCTACATATTTGTTGGTGTGCTGTAGAAGAATTCGGCGTCATCGTTGAATCTTTTTCTCTTTCCAAACGATCGTGCGTTTCTAATCCAACAGAATGCGACGGGGATCGGGCGATCATCAGCCATCTCGAGATCTATTTAATCGATCCATCCAATATTGACACAATCGAAAAGCCTATTTCAGAGATCATCATTCGAATCTCCACAATTTGTTAAAGATAGTATATATTGAATTTTTTTAAGTGCATTTGATATATTAAAATTCTACCAAGATGGACTGATTTTCGGCGAATCGGTCCCAGCAGGCGGCGCTGAGGAATTAGTTGGTCCACATCGTGAATCACGGTGAATCACGATGGTGGCTTCCCCGTCGTACGATCGAGTTCGTTCCCGTCGAAAATCCGTGGTTGTCGTTGTGTACCGGGATACGAGATGAATCGCGAAGATACATCGAGTCGAAGTGAGCGCGGATGAAGTGATTATACGGAAACTCGTGGATTTACTATATATCTCGCGGACCAGCTTGATCCTCCGAGAGCGATCGAAGGTAATATTTCCGTTTAGAAAATAGCAGTAGTACGAATTACAGCTAACAAACATGGGTATCTTTCTACTTGATTTAGTTGCCTTTTTATTTTCTTATTAAATCAATTATATAGAAAGTTCTTCAGAACCACCGGATATTTTTTTTGATAATTTTTTTAATTAACCGATATTTTTGATATTTTTTAATTTTTTCTTTAACAAAAATAACAAGAACCATTATTTTTTGCAAGCTTTCAATTCTTTTCATATTTTTGTAACTGAATCTAAAATTAAAATTCTATTGAAGTATAAACTCTACTTGGAATTAACTAAAGATTGTAGTTTTTTTTAACTGTAGAAAAAGTTTAGTTCGCGAGAAATTTTTTTTTTTCTATCATTTAAAATTCGAAAATTATTTAGATCCCGATATTTTCGCTAATAAGGGAAAATCGTCTTTAAATTAGCCAGAGAATCTGCTATTATAAGGATATCCGGTACTTTTGAAACATCCTGTATGTGACTCACAGTTTTGTAATATTAACGATATACAAATACACACACGTATTTTATAAACAAAATATTATATTGCTACTTTTGAAAATAGCGACGATTATAATTAATCGATCGATATCACGGTCAATTACACGAAATCGCAGATTAAACAAAGTATATAATATATTTTAGTCAACTACGACACTTATTTATCACAACGTCAAAGATGTGTGTGTGCGAGTAGTTCTCAGTCAGTGACCGAGACTCGACGAGTTCATGTCAAGTTCGACTGCAGAAAGGGGCGCGTTATGGGTAGCCGCACGATCGGGAGGCGTTAAAGCGTTACGGCTGCTGTGATCTCTGTGCGCAGCTGCTATGATCTCCGACAGTCGTTCAAAATACCGTCACGATGTCGAACGTGACTTCGGTCGAGAGCTACCGTCGATATTCTCGGCTATCTCTGCGGGACCGCGCGCGCGCGCACATGCATGTGCATGTTGTAAATACGTTCCGTAGTGTCGATGGGACGCGCGATTTCCAGTTATCCATTACCGTTGTCATACTTCCGGAACACTAGCTCGTCGCGTCTGTCATTCGTCGTCTGATTTACAGACGTCAGCGAGTTTCTCTTTTGCGTTAACAGCTTGTTTACATTGATCCTTCCTGCACTTATTAAAAGACTTTTTATTCTTTCAAGACTCTTATACAATATATAATAAGCGATCATATACTATACGAGTAGATTAGAATTGCGATCGAGTAATTAACAAGATTTCCTATACATGGATATTTAAATGGAGTATCTACCTCTTAAAAGAAAATAAGAAATACCTACAATTCTCAGGGATTTATTTTGTACCTGGAAAAATCAGGGAATTCTCATGGAATTTTATTGGGTCTCGGGAAATTTTTTAAAAAATTCTCTCCGATAATTTTTCTCTTATATTGTAAGCAGTAAACAACTCACCGATTGACGAAGTTGTGAATTATATGTATTTAAAATATGAATATATCTATCTCTCTGTCTCTATATATTCAATGTTTTAATAAAGTATTGAATATGCAGTACATATTTTCGTAGTTTTTAGTAATAAAAAAATGAAAACGTTACGCAAGTAAAAAATATTTATCTTATATACTAAAGCTAATCAGTTATTTTCAGTGCATTCACAAATCTAGCAGTTAAAACTTAAGTGGTTCTGTGTTTTTTCTTCGTATGAGTGAAGAGCATATTAGAGAAAACGAGTATAATAAAAAAAAGGAACTTATTGCACTAAAGTTGCACTAAAAATCATCAAAATATTTTCTTTATCTAAAAATTTGGAAATACCTGGAAGAGATCAGGGAATTTTCGGAGAATTTTTGTTATAAAATTTGAATAGACACTCTGTTAAAGCTCAATCTAACTTCGAGGGCTCGCCTCGCATAAAATTCTCTTACATCATTATAACCGACTGCTTTCAACGCAGTCAATATATACTTCCTTCGAGGTATAAGTCTTCAGATCCGATTGGCATCGTCGTGGACTTATTGTTAGATCGGTGCCGGCAATAGCGTGGCGTGACCGTTCGTCTGCTCCTCGTGCGCTTTTATCAGACTGGCCTAGCGCTTCTCGGTCGGCTTCCTCCGCGCAACGGAATGCTTGGATTATGGAAGTTGCATCTTTTCAACATCGTCCGTCGTGTCCCACCCACATGTGGTATTGCACGCACGCATTTTATCGCAACGCTAAAATGTTATCGCATTCTCTAACGCACGATAGATTAATATGTATGTATATGCGATATCGTCCGGTATCTGTAGGATGTCCCAGGTTACAAATAAATCATACTCTTTGTCGAATAATTAAGCACCTTTTGACAAAATTTCCGGAAATGCATCGCTATTTCTTAATGTATCTAATGCATGCATTTGCCGCTTCTTGATTCTTCACGTAAAAATTTTCGTAATTCTGTTTTAATCTATTATTTACATTTTTATAACGGAACATTTATTTGAATTGACAAAACAAATTTCTTTATGACGGTAAAATATACTCTTCAGAGAGAGAGAGAGGGGGTATGGCGGAGAGAGAGAAGGATAGAAGAGGGGGAGAGAGAGGGTGGAGAGAAGAGAGGAAGGAGGTGGGAAGGGTGGAAGAGGGAGGGGAAGAGGGGAGAGGAGAGAAGGGAGAGAGAGGGGGAGGAGGGAGAGAGAGAGAGAGAGAGAGAGTTCTCTGTCAACTCAAATAAAATTTCTTCAAATATTTTATTACAAGAATGTAAATATTAAATTTAATTATAACAGAATTATCAACTTGTTTACACAAAGAATTATTTATACGAAAAAATAACAGATGTATTGTACACTGAAAAATAAATATACTGAATTCAAATAAAATCTTTTTGATCGAAAATAATTATTTATTTAAATATTTGCAAAGGAATTTGTTATTTCAATCAAGCAGCAAATATATTTCAATTAGTAAAATATAAAATAGAAGTAAAATATGCTTTTATTTGCAATTAAAAGAAAAATTTTTTTTTTATCTTTATTATATATTAAAATAATACCTTTAAAAAAAACATTTTTTAATTTTTGGC
>NW_021853387.1:122301-126993 GCF_003651465.1 Formica exsecta
TTTTTAGATTAAAATTTTAAATAATGTATTTTAAAAATTATAATTTTTATTACGTGTAAATAATAATTTATTTAATATAACAAAACATTCTTGGAAACAAAGTATATATTTATTTAAATTAAAAAATCAATAATAACAAAATGTATTTATTTGATTAAAGAAAATTTTAATTTTAGTGTATAATTAAAAAAATGAGATCTCAAAAACGATAGATTTCCGAAAATTTTGCCAGAGGAGAAAGATACTTATTTTTTATAATAAAAAATGCGATAGTATTAGTCTGTAGTTTGTAGTATGTGCCCTATTTATATAGGACATCCTGCATACTCGTTTGCGTACGTCATACATCGATGATCGTTTGTTGGCCGGTTCATCGGCCATATGCTCGCCTCGGCTACTTTGCCGCGTAAAGTAAAAGAGAAGACGTAATTTCTCGTCGTTCCGATTTGCTCCAATTCACCCGACATCGCACGCATATATACATCGATCGTTGCGTTTTGTTATGCATATCTGCAACTTATGCATAGCCGTGTACGAGTTAGTATCATCATGCTGCTGGCATAATCCATACGTCATCGCGCTTGTAATCGCGCCTTTATAACCGAAAGAAATCGCATCTCCAGAAACTTGGGGAAACTTTCCCATAGCAACACACCGAATATTCTTATGTAGCCGCGAAGGAGCTTCGAGAATGCTCGGCGAGCATTCTGTTACTTCCTCTAATCATCGTCCATTTCCTCCGCTGGAAGAACTGTTACGCCCGCTCATTAAAATTGCCAACGCCGCTCGAACATACCCAGGAAAGACATAAATTAAATTACTCGCGAATTAAAGCGCCGTGCGGAGCCTAATTCACATGGAAGGGCGCGCACGCATGGTTGAGAGGAGCTCTCCTGAATCTCAGCTCGCCGTCTGAGTGTTGCCGCGATTTTATTTTGTCGCGTTGATAACCATTCACCCGTAACAATTAAAATAAAACAATCGTGATACCGCACTCCCGGGCAAAAGACCGCCACAACTCTCGAAGAATGAAATTATTTTAAGAGGAAAATATTGTAGGAGATATTCTACAGATACAAAGCGACATAAGAGTACTGTAAACGTACTATTTAAAAAAGAAAAAATAATATAAATTAATATAACACGATTTTTCTTAAATACTCTGTTATTCGTGAATTTATATTATGTGAAATTTATAATTTATATAATTAATTTATACATGTATCACAATTTCTTTCCATTTATTGTAGAAAGAAACGCAAATCATATACAGAGTGTTAAATTTCAAACGTAACAGGTGGAATATCTCGTAAACTACTATTATAAAATACTAGTATAAAAAAAATAATTGTTTTTAAGAAAAAGTATGTAATTATTTACAATGTACTTTTTTAAATAATTATTTGTTTTTTTCTTTACACTAATTGATTTGTCTCATTATTCTGTACATAAAAGTATTACGGTAAGATTATCGAAAACTAAATATTTTACGAGATATTTTAATTTTTATATCAAAATTTGTCAGATTAAAATATAAAATAACTCAAAAAGTACTTAATGAAAAAATACCTTATTATAGTGTTTTGAAAAGCTCTCGAGGTAAGCTACAAGAGAATGCAATAAAAAGTAGGCAGTTCCATTTAAAAAATTGAAGGTGATCTTCACGTGACCTTCAAGCAACTATTCAAGGTCAAATTAATGACACCATCATATGTCCCCCTCGAAACCATACAACTTTTGGCTGAAACATTTTTTTTCTAAAATGCATTGTTTACGAGATATTCCACCTGTTACGTTTGAAATTTAACACCCTGTATATAAATAGAGATTTAAAAAACCGAGATTTTTAAAAATGGGGGAGAAACTAAGTAAAAAACCAATATTTTGGTGTAAATAAATGTTGTTTTTTTTTGTAATTTTGAAAGATAGTGCCAGTTTTCTTCAAACAATAGATAATGGGAATTAAATTAATTTTGTATACTGGGTCAGTAATCAATTTCAATGGATGTAGCTGAGCTGATTACTACTTTGCATTTGTTTAATCAGTTGTGTTCGAATATTTTAAGACAGGTTAATTTTGATTTTTATAATTCAATGGTATTTTTTGATGTTCTTTATTTCTAAAGTTTCATAAAAGAAAACTCTCAAGCATAGTTAAACTTGTTATTTTTGTAATTTTGTGGACTAGAAGTGAGAATAATACAGAACATGGAATCTGATACCTAATTTTAGTAAATTTGATGCTCATTTTTCAAAGCCGTACGTCAAAGGTTAATAAATAAGAATCAAAATTAGATTTCCGCTATAAATTTTTGAAAATAGACATTCTGAATAATTAATGAGGTAAATAATCCATTTTTGGGGGAGTAAAAATCAGTTTTTTTACCGAGTTTTTTACCCAAAATTTCTGTTTTTTTATTACTCTTTTAATCTCTACATATAAATGCAAACAGGGCATTTATATACAAAGATTCAAAAATTGAGCCTTTTGGTTCGAATTTTTTTTTCGTGCGCTTCGAAACTATTTCTAGACATTTATTTTTTATGCAAGAGGCATGCGGCCGAATGGAACGCGTATAGATCGCGCGAACTTGTTGCGAACGAGAATCTCGAGATCCATTTGCTGTCGGATGAGAACGATTAAGCAGAAATGAGAGGAGACGAGTAACTATGATGACCGCTAGTCGTTACGGAATATTTCTTTGGACAGTGACGTGCGTCGGGAACGCGGTTATCGCACACTGAATGTTTTTCTCGACGGGTTCTCGTAGATGCGAAATAATTCTAGACAATGGACACGTTCTCGCCTTTTATCCTATGGGACAAGAGATTTGCGCCGTTTTTATTGCATTCTATCTCATTCATCGTACAATACCGTACCATCTCACGTTGCGATTTTTGATATTGAGTTGCTTCCGTATGTTTCTATCTTGATTGTTATTTCACATCCATTATTAATTCAATATTTATTGATTGCATATTATATTTGTTGTATTTGCAACATCAGGGTGCCTACTGGAAAAACATCGAGAACCTAGGATTATCATGGATTTTTTTATACTTGCTAGAAAATTGTAGGAATTCTCATGAAATTTTATTAGAATTTTAAAAAACCGACTCTCTCTTTGATAATTTTGTTTTTATATTGTAAGCAGTCACCAATCCACCCATTGACCAAGTTTTGCGTGTGCGTGTGCGTGTGCGTGTGCGTGTGCGTGTGCATGTGCGTGTGCGTGTGTATGTGTGTGGTGAGGGAGAGAGAGAGAATTAATGTATTCAAAATATATTATAGATATATGTATAATATCTATCGCTCTTTATATATTCAATGTCTTAAGAGAATATAAAACATGCAGTACATATTTTTTATTGTAAGGAAATAAAAGTGTTATGTAGGTGAAAAATGTTTATCTTACAAAAGCTAGTCAGTTTTTTCAATACATTTTCAAATCTATTACTTGAAGTGGCTCTTTATTTTTCCTCTGTATGAGTGAAAAGTATTAGAAAATGCACAATATATAAAAAAGAACTTATTTTAGAAAGTTGCATCCAAAAAAATATCTAAAGAAATTCTCTTTACCTGCAACTTTGAACAAAAAAAATACCTGAAGAATTTGGAAACTTTCAGGGAATTTTTCTACAAAATTCGACATCCTAAACATGATTGCACTTCAAATCACATTATTTTAATTACTAGCTTGTTGTCAGCATTAACTTTAATTAACTAAAATCATATAATTATATTATAGAGTAAAATATGGTAAACCTTCGGAAAACCTACCTATATGAAATAATGGGTAAAAATACCCAGTTCTTATGTGTTCTTGCCTCCTGAACACGAATATGAAACTTAAAAATGGCGGTCGGACTCGCAAAACGAAGAAAAACGCAAAAATCCAACCAAACGCGAAAATCCAACCCATGTCCGAGGGATGCATTTTTATCAGTAATAATTCACCCCTGGGATATAGGTTTGGGTTAGGTTATATCTGCCGGAAATGGAGCCCCCCGTAGGAGGGGTGTAATCTACTGCGTCCACGCATACACTTTCCCATCCACACAACAATTGTGGCAGGAGGCAAAAATACATAAGAATTGGGTGTTCTTACCCATTATTTCATATAGGTGAGTTTTCCAAAGGTTTACCTAAAATATATATTAAAAATATATAATGTACACACACATACTAAAAAATTCGTAAAAATTGTTTATTTCGCAATAGATCAATGTTTGCGTGTATTCTAGCATAAAAAGCATGAAGAGTTAGATACGTTTGATTTATACGGTGTCTGTTTCAAATAGTGTACACATCTCACGCGTCACATGGCACGTGCCTGAGAACTGGGAAGTCAACAGCGAGAAGATCCTGCGGGCGTTACGAAATCTTATCACGACCATCAATGCTAATGGACTGATATACTCAACCGATTCGCCTTTTAGTCCAATGTTAGTAAATATATGACCAAAGTCTACGTAAAAATTGAATGATTAAGCTTTATACAACGGTTGTATCTTTTATATTCGTAATTATTTTTAATCAAACAGGAAACATATGTAAATTTAACAAAAACGGCTGTAAATCACACGCGACTTTATCAATATTTATTCATTTTATTAATACGGCGATGTGACGTTTTTTTTCTCTTTTTTTAATGGCAGATTGAGAGAGTTGGATAATTCGATTACTCCCCC
>NW_021853387.1:127419-148506 GCF_003651465.1 Formica exsecta
TGTGTGGTTATATATATATGTTATATAAATTATTATTTGAACCAATCTATTTAAATCTAATTTACAAAAATGCCTTATACGAATTATCCGTACTTTCCACCTATTTTAGAATTACAGCAGATTTAAATAGATATTAATTTTCATGAAAAAATTGTACACTTGCTTCTGTGAAGTAGCTTCAACACGCTTCAGACGTATTGCGGCTAATGGATGATCCGGTAGTAATGGCATAGCTCTTTTTGTATTATTGTACACGACTATAGCGGTCACGATGAGGAAGATCGATAAGCGCGATTTGAAATCCGCGATCACTGGGTCATCGGGCACCTCTTCTTGCTCGTCCTTGGTACATGTCCTGCCTCAAGTGGCAGCGACCGCAGCTACTGGTGGCAGTAAACGAAGAGTCGCGGCCGGCTAGCCAGCGACAGTTCTATATTCTGCTTCTTGACCTTGTCCCAGAGCGGCCTCCGACACAAAAACCGCGTCGCGGGCATGCAGAATAGACTTCATAGACCCGATTTTACAACGGCAGTTTAGAGAGGCTATGGCCTAACATACGTATTGTTGCGCTAAAATCAATTTTTTGTTTCATAATGCATGTAGCATCTTATATTTGAATATACAGGGTGTCCGACAAGTAAGTGACCAAACGAAAGGTGGAGATAGATTGGGTCAAACTGAGTCGAAAAATCCTGAACCATTTTTTTTTATAACGCTTAATAAAGGAGTTATTATTGATTAAGTCTGCCCAATCAGCGCCGACCTTTAGCCGCGCGCCTGGTAGTGCGTGAGCGTTCCGTCGCTACGGCAACGCACACTACCAGACGGGCGGCTCACCGACGTGCGTCCGGCTAAAAGTCGGCGCTGATGGGCCAGACTTCACTCAATAATAACTCCTTTATTAAGCGTTATAGAAAAAAATGGTACAGGACTTTTCGACTCCGTTTGATCCAATCTACCTTCATCTTTCGTTTGATTACTTACTTGTCGGACATCCTGTATAGGGTGTTCCAGATCAGGTCAATGAAACTTCAGAGTCTTATAGGAAATTGAATTTGGAACAAAAAAGTTCCTATAAAAACATAGGTCCGGAAATGCTTCGTTAAAAAGTTATCTAAAGTTTCATTGACCTGATCTGCAACACCCTGTATATAACTATAAAAGAATGAAGATCTTACGCAGTCAAATTAAGCACCGATTTAGACACAAGAAAAGAGCACAAGTCCAGAGATAATGTCATAAAAAATTGCAGTTTTCTATATATACATACTTTATAAAGTCCGCCTATAAAGGGCGTTTTAGATGATGTAGACATATTTTGATATAAAAAATAAAATATCTCGTAAAATATTTAGTTTTCGATAATTTTACCGTAATACTTTTATGTACAGAATAATCAGACAAATCAATCAGTGTAAAAAAAACAAATAATTGTTAAAAAAAATACATTGTAAATTATATCAAAATATGTCAGACTAAGATATAAAATAATTCGAAAAAAACTTAACGAAAAAATACTTTATTATAGTGTTTTGTAAAGCTCTTGAGGTGAGCTATAAGAATATGCAATAAAAATTGGGGTTTCCATTTAAAAGTTTTAAGGTGATCTTTATATCACCTTAACAATATTCTTCAAGGTCATACTAATGTTGCTTCGTAACGCGTTACTTGAAACTCTACAATTTTTGTATGAAACAGTTTTCTCGAAAATGCGTAGTTTTCCTTAAAAATGCCTGGCACGGGCGCTCTGATACATCCTATATTCGCGACAAGAATCGAGACAAAGTTCAAAGTATGTAATGATTAGCATAATATTAAACAATCTGCAAAGAGTTTAATAGATTTTAGTTTAAGTATATATTAACAACTTGCTTCGAAAAGACATGTAAAATTTTTTTATAACTTATCTATATTACGTAAAAATTTAGTATTTAAATATAGATACCTATGAATATCTGACGGGAAAGGAAATATCCATTTACCAGAATATCCGACATGAGCATCTATCTTCTCTGAGATATCGAGAAAGTTATCCGAGTTATACATGTCTATATCCGCAAAAGTTGCGCAAGATGCGACATGTTGAATAGAGTTATGCTCGAGAACTACATTCGAAATAGCCGTTTTCAAGAAAATCATAAAAGATTAAATTTTCCACAAGAAAATATTGTTTGAAAATAATTAGAAGATGGATAATACATAAAAATAACAGGAATGTGGCATATAATATACAAATGTTTAAATAACTTCGTAAAAAAATCTAGTAGATTTTTTACATAAATTCTTTAAATGTATCTTTTACAGACGTCTTTTAGATTTCTATGTTACTTGAATAACAGAATTTCATGTTAATAAAATTCACAGACTTCTATGTATAATATACTAGACTGCTAACAGCGATGTGACAGGTGAAGCCAGGGCAGCCATTATAATTATTACTTATTTATAACAATTAAATAAAATATACATGTATTTTATAATATATATAGTATGTATATACAGGGTGTCCGACAAGTAAGTGACCAAACGAAAAGTGGAGGTAGATTGGGTCAAACTGAAAAGAAAAGTCCTGTACCATTTTGCGATTTTCGTAATAATTATTGAGAAATTAATTAAAAAAGATTAATCAATTCGCGCGAGTATAAGCGTGCAGCGAGAAGAGTCAACCTAAAAGTAAGTGCGCGACAAAGTTTTGGGAAGAGCGCTCTATAAATGATAACAGTTACGTATGAGCGGTACATAATGATGGATTCTCGCGTCCTCGCAACCACATATCAATGCCGCCCATATCAGGCCGTTCTTTCTCATTGCGCGGTAATACTCGCGCGAATTGGCCTATCTTTTTAAATTAATTTCTCAATAATTATTACGAAAATCGCAAAATTCCGAGTCTCTGGACCATGAAAATAATTATTTGCAGTAAAATGTTCATTACAGATTGTAGCATATTTGCTGAGAGTCCAATTTTGTCTTTTTATCGCATTCAACTATACTCCGTCCAAAGAAAGAATAACATCGGTCTGCGCATAGGCGGGCAAAATGGGGAGAACATGGCGACATACTCAATACCGTATACGTAGATACGGCTTCTGTGGGTGGAGACCTGCGCGAAACGGACGAGTTTTCGTCCGACCCGATGTTATTCTCTCTTTGGACGGAGTATAGGCTGTCAATCAGTTTTTGTCTTTGAAGGAAAAGTTGCAATATTTCATATGAAAGTGTTGATTTATAAATATTTGATGCATATTTAATAACACATAGAAATAGTTAATTTCTAAAAAAATAAGAGATATGTTATATGTACAACAGGTTATATGTACTTACTGAAAAATATTGATATTTCTTTAGAATATCTATTTAGACAGCCAAGTATGCTACAAATCATTGGCATTTTTATTCTTATATGTGCACTATATATACACTTGATATTTTTAGTTTATTTTTATTTTTTTTTAATATTTTAAACGTATACGTTTAAAAAATGAATAAATTACATTTGAATGACATGAATCGATCGAATATCGAATTCTTATCGATATTCTGCCCAATTGTAAATGACTGCCTTGGCTTCGCATCTTCTTATATAAAATATAGCCGTGTTAGCCGTATAGTATATTATATAGAAGTCCGTAATAAAATTCAATAAAAAGAATACACATCTTTCTATAAAAATGCAAAGAGAACATTTAGAAGATGTGTAACATCGGTGAAGATAATCGCAACGAAGATGACGAAACAGGTCCAAGATGACGGTATCCTCGATCGAACATTCGAAAGCGAGAGACGTTGCATCGATGACCTGGAATGCGGGACCAGAATTCGGTGACAGAACAGACCAGGATAGCTTTTTTGTGTCTTGCGATATGTCTTAGCTTCGCGTTCGATGATACCTGTCGTGTCGTTGAAATACCGTCTCCGATCTCAGATTATTGTCAGCGAAATGATAGATAGAAATCAGAAATTTCTCATACAATGCATGAAATATCTTGACAATTTTTATACAATACTATTGCTGATAGCATTCACTGAATCCATACATTCCACAATTATAAATTAGTAAGAGAATACGTTTTTTAAATCTAATATTTAATTAATATATTAATTAATTTAATAATTAAATTTAAAGAAAAAATAAATATTACGTTATCGGTTAAATTTGACAAATCTAGAGTAGAAATAGAATAAGTCTGAAAGTTACCAGATTTATTTTAATTCCATCTATATCGCAGATTTAGATATTTGTAAATCCGAAATGCATATCTCTAAAGTGGAGCTTATTAATTATGTATCTATTCCATTTTTATTCTAAATTTCTGAATTATCTTGCATAATATAAATCACGCATGAGAAGTATCAAATTTTAAACGATCTTTGATCAAATATTGTGATATCGTTGATATCAATGATGGAAATATGCAAATTTTATTTTATTTTGGTCTTTTAATTTGGCCTTGTCTATCTCATCGCTTTCCAAATAAGAAGACGTTGCTAAAAGCGATACATACACATGCTGCGAAGATTGGAAAGACGCATTTAATATTCCGGGTGGGTTCCTGTCTTTCGTAGGTAGTGATATTATGTAAATTGAAACCGCTTGTGAAGTGTCGTTTATAGAGAGATTATAAAATTGCGTGATATCACTATCTGTGTGATACACTTGTAATGATTTACTTATTCGTAGTTTCACTAAAAATGAGAGAAAAAGCGCGTTATGTGTATATAAATATATGTATATGTGCGTGTAGGATGAAATACATTTCGTGCGTTTCTGAAAAGAGTCAACGTGAAAAGCGTACATCAGCAATGGGGAAGTGAATTAGAAAGAAGCGCGCGCACACGTAGCAGAACAATAGACAATAGACGGAACGAAAGAGTAGACGTAAGCGTAGATGCTCGCACATGCGCTCTCCTTTGACAGAGCTCTTGATATAATTACAAAATCTATTACAGTCTAATAGCAGAGCGCGACTGTTTACCGATCATTCTCGGAAAACGCTAGTCTAAACTGATACATGTGATAATAAATAGTCGAAACCGAATAACCAATGACACCTTTGTTTCAGGGATCAGAATGCGGTGGATTGGTTATGTGGCCACGATTCTCTGGTGGTCGGGCATCGCCAGGTCTCTCAGCACGCTGAATCGAGGTCACAGTCAGTAATATGTCTTTTGGTGATTTAAGCACGCTTCTTGTCGGTATCCACGGCATCTCTCTGTAGTCTTCTGTGTGTCTTCTCTTCTCTCGTCTCTTCTCTTCTCATTTTTTCCTGTATACTTTCAAGCGAGCTGTTTGCAGCTACCGTTTCTCTCCCTCTCTCTCTCTCTCTCTCTCTCTCTTTCTCTCTCTCTCTCTCTTCTCTTTCTCATTTTTCTTCATTTCTCTTCGCTTCTATCCTCCCTTCACGCAACCTCTCTTTCTTTCGCCTGAAGATTCTCTCCTTAAATGTGTAACGCTTAATTGGAAGGAGAACTCGGTCAAGATGCAGTCGGTCGTGCATGAGCGTGAGAAAAGAAAAGCGAAAGAAGGTGCTACTTTCTTTTTTGTTTCCGATGAATTTCCAATCGAAAGAAAGAAAAGAGAGCTTTTCTTTATCTGTTAGCTCTTTACCGCTTTACGAACACGCACAATTGGCTGCGCGCAGCCAGCCGGCAAAGATCAGTTGTGATCTTTGCCGGAAGGGATGGACGAGTTCGCGTGCGGGAAAAGAATATATTTTAAATCGGGTCGTACTCGCGATGACTTCACTGTCAGGCTAACAAATTAGAAATATCTAGCGACTAATAATGCTAACTTTCACAATCTGTAATTTTTGTAACGAGATCCCGTCGCCCTCATCTCACGACGAGAGTATCGAGAACGGAACAATTACATCGATCTTTCGAGCCAAACGTAAACATCGACGGAAAAGAAAATATGCTGCGTAAAGAAAAAAAATCTTTGCGAACTTCCTATAACATAATGCAATTATGGCGCGCACTGACACGATCGTGTCAGTCTCCAAAGCGGAGAAAGCGACTACATCGTGAAGCTACATCGCGGTCGTAATTCACGTTACCCGAGTCTTGCCGTGACTCGGTTAATGACACGGGCCCCTCTCCATACTCCTTCCAGCAATTAAGTTTCGTTTTTTTACGCGATCTCTTACAAACACGTGTTCTTTGACAAGTGGTACACTTTCACCTGGCTTGATAGACTCGGCGAGATAGATCTCGTGTATGTAAGACATGTAAGACAGTCTAGTTGTCGAGCGCGCGACACACATGACTTATCGTGCTGTATCGGCGCGGCAAGACGTCATGCGATATTCATTCTTTTAGCGCATCCATCAAATTTAATATATGTAATCTTGTCGCCCGGAGAGTGTTTCCTTTCCCAATTCTTTTGAAACAAGCGCGTAGACAGAAACGTCCGTTTTGTGCAAAATTAAATTTGTCGACAGTATGATGAACGTTTCAACGCGCGTGTAACGTTTGATTTTCAATCTCGATGCGAAAAATGTAACGCGAGCGTGAAATTTAATAATTAAATTTAAAGAAAAAATAAATATTACGTTATCGGTTAAATTTGACAAATCTAGAGTAGAAATAGAATAAGTCTGAAAGTTACCAGATTTATTTTAATTCCATCTATATCGCAGATTTAGATATTTGTAAATCCGAAATGCATATCTCTAAAGTGGAGCTTATTAATTATGTATCTATTCCATTTTTATTCTAAATTTCTGAATTATCTTGCATAATATAAATCACGCATGAGAAGTATCAAATTTTAAACGATCTTTGATCAAATATTGTGATATCGTTGATATCAATGATGGAAATATGCAAATTTTATTTTATTTTGGTCTTTTAATTTGGCCTTGTCTATCTCATCGCTTTCCAAATAAGAAGACGTTGCTAAAAGCGATACATACACATGCTGCGAAGATTGGAAAGACGCATTTAATATTCCGGGTGGGTTCCTGTCTTTCGTAGGTAGTGATATTATGTAAATTGAAACCGCTTGTGAAGTGTCGTTTATAGAGAGATTATAAAATTGCGTGATATCACTATCTGTGTGATACACTTGTAATGATTTACTTATTCGTAGTTTCACTAAAAATGAGAGAAAAAGCGCGTTATGTGTATATAAATATATGTATATGTGCGTGTAGGATGAAATACATTTCGTGCGTTTCTGAAAAGAGTCAACGTGAAAAGCGTACATCAGCAATGGGGAAGTGAATTAGAAAGAAGCGCGCGCACACGTAGCAGAACAATAGACAATAGACGGAACGAAAGAGTAGACGTAAGCGTAGATGCTCGCACATGCGCTCTCCTTTGACAGAGCTCTTGATATAATTACAAAATCTATTACAGTCTAATAGCAGAGCGCGACTGTTTACCGATCATTCTCGGAAAACGCTAGTCTAAACTGATACATGTGATAATAAATAGTCGAAACCGAATAACCAATGACACCTTTGTTTCAGGGATCAGAATGCGGTGGATTGGTTATGTGGCCACGATTCTCTGGTGGTCGGGCATCGCCAGGTCTCTCAGCACGCTGAATCGAGGTCACAGTCAGTAATATGTCTTTTGGTGATTTAAGCACGCTTCTTGTCGGTATCCACGGCATCTCTCTGTAGTCTTCTGTGTGTCTTCTCTTCTCTCGTCTCTTCTCTTCTCATTTTTTCCTGTATACTTTCAAGCGAGCTGTTTGCAGCTACCGTTTCTCTCCCTCTCTCTCTCTCTCTCTCTCTCTCTTTCTCTCTCTCTCTCTTCTCTTTCTCATTTTTCTTCATTTCTCTTCGCTTCTATCCTCCCTTCACGCAACCTCTCTTTCTTTCGCCTGAAGATTCTCTCCTTAAATGTGTAACGCTTAATTGGAAGGAGAACTCGGTCAAGATGCAGTCGGTCGTGCATGAGCGTGAGAAAAGAAAAGCGAAAGAAGGTGCTACTTTCTTTTTTGTTTCCGATGAATTTCCAATCGAAAGAAAGAAAAGAGAGCTTTTCTTTATCTGTTAGCTCTTTACCGCTTTACGAACACGCACAATTGGCTGCGCGCAGCCAGCCGGCAAAGATCAGTTGTGATCTTTGCCGGAAGGGATGGACGAGTTCGCGTGCGGGAAAAGAATATATTTTAAATCGGGTCGTACTCGCGATGACTTCACTGTCAGGCTAACAAATTAGAAATATCTAGCGACTAATAATGCTAACTTTCACAATCTGTAATTTTTGTAACGAGATCCCGTCGCCCTCATCTCACGACGAGAGTATCGAGAACGGAACAATTACATCGATCTTTCGAGCCAAACGTAAACATCGACGGAAAAGAAAATATGCTGCGTAAAGAAAAAAAATCTTTGCGAACTTCCTATAACATAATGCAATTATGGCGCGCACTGACACGATCGTGTCAGTCTCCAAAGCGGAGAAAGCGACTACATCGTGAAGCTACATCGCGGTCGTAATTCACGTTACCCGAGTCTTGCCGTGACTCGGTTAATGACACGGGCCCCTCTCCATACTCCTTCCAGCAATTAAGTTTCGTTTTTTTACGCGATCTCTTACAAACACGTGTTCTTTGACAAGTGGTACACTTTCACCTGGCTTGATAGACTCGGCGAGATAGATCTCGTGTATGTAAGACATGTAAGACAGTCTAGTTGTCGAGCGCGCGACACACATGACTTATCGTGCTGTATCGGCGCGGCAAGACGTCATGCGATATTCATTCTTTTAGCGCATCCATCAAATTTAATATATGTAATCTTGTCGCCCGGAGAGTGTTTCCTTTCCCAATTCTTTTGAAACAAGCGCGTAGACAGAAACGTCCGTTTTGTGCAAAATTAAATTTGTCGACAGTATGATGAACGTTTCAACGCGCGTGTAACGTTTGATTTTCAATCTCGATGCGAAAAATGTAACGCGAGCGTGAGAATAAGGAGTCACAGACTTATTTCACAATATACAGCATAGATATTTCTAGTTCGGCTCTAAAAAAAACACCGCGGTTTTCAAGATTCTCTCTCTCTCTCTCTTTTTCTCTGTCTCTCTCTATCGGTTGTTGGAAATATGGAACAATTAAAGAATAGCATGATCTCGTGCATTTTATGTGCAGGTTACAAGATCAGTCCGAAGCCCTGTAAAGTGCCCGGTTCCGAGAGCAAGGAAGGCACGTGTATGTTCGTGTGGGAGTGCATCAAATCCGAGGGGACGCACGTGGGCGTGTGCGTGGACACGTTCATGTTCGGCAGTTGTTGCGTCCACAACACGACGGTAAACACGATAAGCGCGTCTCACCATTCTCATCGGCAGCAGCAACAGCAACAGCACGGCGATACGACTACGGGTACACTCAGGCCGATTCTGTTCGGCTCGGCGGTGTCAAACGAGACCACTAGACTGACCACGTCGACCTCCTCTCTCTCGAGTTGGAGCATAGGGTCGAGCACCACGAAACCGAATCTTCATCAGCTTTCGGGGTTTCACGGCTCGACCAGACCGTTAAAACCGTACCCGCATGGTGCCGCGAGACCCCTGCAGAAAAGGCCGCACGCGAAACCGACGTCCGAGTACGACGTTGACAGGTTGCAGACCCCCGCGGTATCTGTCTCCGCGTCCTCTCTGAACACGTGGACGGAAGATAGGCCGCAGGAAACGAAAAGACCCGGAGGTCATCACTCTCATCATCAGAAGACGAGACCAGACGAGGAAGCGACGAGCGAGAAACCTTTGTTCGTCCAAAGTCAACCGGACTTCAAGGACAAATTGGAGACCCATAACACGCTAATAGTACGTTTACCGGGAAAGGAGCACGCGGACAACGAGGTTGCTGGCTCGAGCAAGCCGGCCAAACCGGGTAAACCGAACAACCTGAGGCCGTTTGAGTCGAGACCGGACGACGGGAAGACCGGCGACGTCGATCTCAGCGTGCAGGAGACGATAAATCGGCCGAATGTCAATTCCGTCATTGAAAACGTAAGAACTCTTTCACTTTGAACTCGTTAATTATCGAAATAATTTAAAAATTATTTTTTTAATGATACATATGTTAATATTTGTTATAACTTTCTCCATATCGTCAAAGCTCACTTTTCTTGGAACAATTGTATTCGTTTAATTTTCCAAAGATAATTTTAATTTTGGTTGATTTTAGTTAATCCTGGCTAAAAAATATTTATATAAAAATAGAAGTAATCGAAATCATAGATATCTTGTCTAGGTCTTATGTTGGCAAACGATTCTCTTTCTTTATTTATTTTGCGCAAATCGATTAAAGATACTAAAAAGGTAATGGTTGATACAATATTCCTTCAATACTGCAAAGTATCGTGATTAACAGCGATCTATTCTTCGCGCGATGAAAGCATCATCAAGTTTAATAGAATATTGTTTTTAGCAGGAAACAGCGAAAGAGCCCCATCCGAATTTGAATTTCATACACATTGAACGACCGCATTGGGCAACCAAGCCAGCACAATCGAAACCATCATCGACGGATTTCCCGAAGCCGTTCTTCTCGGTCAAAACAACTACCTATCGACCGATCTCGATAAGTGGTCAGGCAGATCAAAGACCGAATTTTATCTCAAAACCGAATATCTGGACTCTGTCCATGAAAACATCGACGACAACGACCACCAAGCCGACTTACGTCAAGCAGCCTTCCACCAGGTATGCGACTTGTCTTCAAGTCGTCAGAGACAGTATTATTCTGTATTGCAAAAGAATTTGTAAAAAAAAGAAAGGAATTATTCCAACATTGCTCTGGAATCGTATACTTTGTCACTGGAAGTGGTATAAAGTGAGGTCTGAATAGCTCAGTGGTAAAAGCAGTTGCCCGGAAAGCGAAAGACTCGGGTTTCATTACCAATTCAGCCATTCATACCTCGCATATTTTTTCTAGTCCACAAATATTATTTTTTAGCAATTATTTGTCGAGTTGGAAAAGTGTGTAAATGTCCTACACGTCTCTCTGCCACTGATAGATGATTGCTACAGCGTGTTTGGGCACATACCTAATATCACCCTCCATTATATACATTCCTATTTATTACTTCGCGTGAATTACATATCGGACATAACGTAAAATTTGTTTTTTATTCTAGCGCAGCCGGATCCATACCACAAACTTCTCATTGGCAAGTAACTACAGAACCGGTCTTCGTCACAAAACAGAAACCATCGTCGCTGTCACCGTCATCCCCGTCGTCGTTCTCGTCAACTTCATCATTTTCATCATCCTCGTTTCCGTCGTCATTGTCATCATCGTCATCATCACCCAAACCAATGACCGCGATTACTGTATCGGAGACTGTACGAATACCATCTTTAAGTACGAATTTTCATTTCTGGTCAAACAGCTGGACGCCACCTAGGCCGTCCTTGAAACCGCACTGGACGGACAGTCCTGCTCTCCTTCAGAACGGACCGGAAAGCTTTCCATCGCGACCGAGCTTTAAGCCGACTGAGTCGCAACAAGTACGTCCAAGTATTTTCTCTCTTTGATAGATATTGATTGTCGCTCGATATTAACGTTACTCAATATCCCAATAGTCTTTTTATACGTTTGGCATTTAATCGCAAGAATTTATTTATATTTTAAACATCTGTACTGAAATTTTGAATAATTATATATTAATAATCTTATCAACATAATATTGTATTTATAATCGAGAAATTTATCGCCATGCAAGGTATTTATATGTACTATGCATTTTGCGTAGAGCGCCGAATATCAGAAGCCTCTAGGTTCGGCGCACTACATAACGACGTCTCACTTGGAAACATCGACTAGGCCACGACCAACGAAGAAAACCACAATGCTGAACACAACGTCGCCAACTACATTGATGTCCTCGACAACCATCCACACTACAATTAACCCGACGACCACGATGACGACAGTAACGATCGCGGAGAGTAGCACAGTCAGTGCTAGCACCATGAATGCCGTCATGACGCAAGGATCGACTGATCGCGAGGGAGCAACGGTGGCGAGCGAGAAGGGAACGGGTTCGGTGATGACGGTCGCAGCCGCTGACGAGAGCAAAAACATGCAGTGCGGAATACCGCCGTTATTCCCACGACCAGAGACACGGATTGTCGGCGGCAAGGACGCGCCATTCGGCCGATGGCCCTGGCAAGTGTCCGTGCGTAGGACGTCTTTTTTCGGCTTCTCGAGCACTCACCGGTGCGGCGGTGCGGTGCTCAACGAGAATTGGATTGCCACCGCGGGTCATTGCGTCGACGAGTAAGTAGTCACCGTTTCTCTTTCGTAAGATATTATTGTCGATGCTACTTGATTGTCGACTTTTAGTTTGCTGACATCGCAAATACGGATACGAGTCGGCGAGTATGACTTTTCGTCGGTCCAAGAGCGGCTGCCCTATGTGGAACGTGGCGTCGCCAAGAAAGTTGTGCATCCCAAGTACAACTTTTTCACATACGAATATGATCTGGCACTGGTGCGACTCGAAAGCTCCTTGACGTTTGCGGCGCACATCTCGCCCATTTGTCTGCCAGCCACGGACGATCTCCTGATCGGGGAGAACGCAACGGTGACGGGTTGGGGAAGATTGAGCGAAGGTGGAACACTACCCTCAGTGTTACAAGAGGTAATTTTCAGAGTTGAATAATCTCTTTCAGCCATAGTCCTATTCACTACTCAGATTTTTACTATTTTTTTTAAGGTTTCCGTGCCGATAGTAAGTAACGATAGGTGCAAATCAATGTTTTTAAGAGCCGGCAGGCACGAGTTCATACCAGACATCTTCCTCTGCGCCGGTTACGAAACTGGCGGGCAAGATTCGTGTCAGGTATGCTCAATTGTAAATTACACTTAATTCAGATATGATGCGATAGAAATATTTTATTGTTCTTTCATTACACGCAGGGTGACTCCGGAGGCCCTCTTCAAGTACGCGGAAAAGACGGCAGGTACTTTCTGGCCGGTATTATATCGTGGGGGATCGGATGCGCGGAAGCCAATTTACCGGGCGTCTGTACGCGAATCTCCAAATTCGTACCGTGGATTTTAAAGAACGTCACCTGATCTACTCTACGATAAACGCGACTATGATAGACGTACGAATGACAGGAGAAAACTTGGCGAAATCCGATGCGCGAATAAGCGATTTGCAATATTGCTTCGCACGATATCAAGAAACCAAGTCGGTCATTTTAGATTTTAGATTCCTCTCGCAAATGAGAACATGTCTTCTATCATTTGCATTTATTTATTTGTATTTACACTGCCGCTCACGAAATAACATAATCTGTGGTGTTGCTACATACAAAAAATATACTCACAAGAAGTGGAATATCGAATCATCGGATATACGTACTAGCGACATATGCAAAACAATCGTGCATTATAGCAGTATACACCGAGAACTTGTATTTATATATAAATCTAAGAGTAAGGAAATAATATATATTTTCTAGGTTAAAGCTACAGTTAAATAACCGAGGGAAGTCTGTAATAAAGAGGTCAAAGAAGTATTGTCTGATAGAGACTAAAGAGAACGTCGTTATCATTCTTGCCACTTTGCTACGAAAAATGGATATAATACGACATTTGGGAAAAGAGTTGTGATTTTTCGAAAATATTTTATATATATGCACCAACTATAAATTTATTATAATATAAAAACTATCTATTTTATTGTTGGAAAATTAGTTTTAATTAATAAATCCAGGTACCCGGATTCCACAAATTAGATAAATTCAGCTTAAGGACAAGTTACATCAGTAGTAAATCATGTGCAAAATGCGAATTTTTATAATTATCACAATTTTAATATTTTCATAGTTTTTTTTACAGCAAATGTGTATCATAAATGTGCTTGTGTCGATTAGCAAGACATATAAGATATCGCCCTTCCATTCAAAGGCTCGAGATAACTCGGAACGTTCTTCCAAATGCTCAATTGCACATTTTGAATTATACTGCCTCTCTTTCTTATCTTTATACTTCTTTATTTACTAATAGGAATCTGTACAGAGATCTGCACAATGTTAATTGCGTGTACTTGGTAATAGTTGTATGCGAGCTGGAGAAGGTGAAGTCTATACATTATAAGATATAGCTATTTATAAGTATCGCCAAATAAACGAGTGTTTATTTTAAAATCTTAGAATATATCGTAAATTATACATGTCTACAGTATTCTGGAATTAAGCGGATCGTCCACTCGACCGGCAATTAGACTCACCGAAGTCTCGGTGTCGACGATGAAATAAAGGAATGGATGCAAAGCTGTAAAAGGTACAGGTCCGGCTCTCTCGAACAGACCGTTACCTAAAAGAAAATTATAAACTTATTATTATTAAATAAACTTGCAAAACGCTATTTTTTAATCATAGATAATATTAGTAATATTTTCTAAAATATGTATCTTATGTTTCACATATCACAAAAGATAAAGTAATGAATTATGCGCATTTCAGAATAGAATTAACACAAATTTAACGGAGTGAAACTTTTGCGAAGAAATACTTTTAAAAAAATCTGTGATTTATAGAATTTGTACAATTTTCTTTACAATTTTTTGATAGAAATAATGCAATATTTTGGCCACGCATAGTACAAAGCTTATTGTTTGTGCTACTTTACGCAGTGCAAAGGAGAATCGTGTTTAAATTGAAAGGAATATGCAGAATCTAAATCGATGAAAAATTTTATATAAAAATATGTATAGAGAGAGAAAAAAAAGAGCGAGAGATTTAATATGAGTGCGAATTTGCAAGAGACTAAAATCTCGCTTCTTATTTTTTCTATAAATCAGGAGAAAAGAAGCTGAAAATTATGCAAATTAAAAACTTGTACATTGCTTCCTTATCATTTTATTTCGCTCACAAAGCTTCAGCTCCTTAAAGCAAGCGAGTTTTTTAATTTTGGCTTCCTCATAGAGAAATCTTAAAATTTGCGAAAGTTAGGATGTGTACAGACATATCTCAAAAAATTCAAAATTTTATAAAAAATAAATTCTTTCACCGATCTTCACTAAATTCAATACCAGCCATCCTTTAATAATATTCTATTCACGTAAAAAAACTTAACCCGTTATTTCAAAATTTGCGAAACTTAGAGCGTGTACAGACATTTCTCAAAAAATTCAATATTTTATAAAAAATGAACCCTTTCAACGATCCTCACCAAATTCAATACCAACCATTCATTAATAATACTTTATCCATATAAAAAAATTTAACCCAATATTTAAAAATTTGCGAAAGTTACAATGTGTACAGACATTTCTCAAAATATTCAAAATTTTATAAAAATTGAACTTTTTCACCGATCTTCACCAAATTCAATACTAACCATCTTTTATTAATATTCTATCCATATAAAAAATTAAATCCGATATCTCAAAAATTGCGGAAATTATAGGTTGTACAAATATTGCGTACATACACATACATACATACATACATACATACATACATACATACATACATACATACATACATACATACATACATACATACATACATACATACATACATACATACATACATACATACATACATACATACATACATACATACATACATACATACATACATACATACATACATACATACATACATACATACATACATACATACATACATACATACATACATACATACATACATACATACATACATATATACATACATTTCTTAAGAATATGATTTTTCGACGTTTTTGAATTTTAAACACATTGTATAAAAAACTTGAAAAAAATTTTGTCATGAAAACAAAGCTTCCTCTATGAGGAATATATTGTTATAATCTTTTTACGGTTACAAATCCCTGAATAATTTTCAGAACCTATAGTTTTACATTTAAAGAATAATAAATAAGAAATGTTTAGAGACAAAATAATCCTCTCTGTCTAAACATTTTTTATCATATCATTATCATACTTCATTTATAGTTAAAAAAATATATATACAGGGTGTCCTAGACCACCCGTACACCCCTTTTCCCCTCGAAGTCAAAAAATTTTTGTATGAAATATTTTTCTCTATATTTTCTCGACCGTTCCCTGCAAAGTTACGAGGGGTGATAGATTAAAATGAGACACCCTGTATAAGGTAGATGAAATGAACAATTTCGTAAAAACGTTTATAATGATAGAACAATTCAAAAATCCTCGGTGAATGTAAAAAGAGATGATGCAAGATTTTTTTTTATTAACTTTCATTGCGGCCTCAAGCCAGGATATCAGCAATTAAAATTGCGAGAACTGAACAACAATACTGAGAATATCTCTAATAGTAATCGATAATTTTATTCACAGTGGCGAGAAAATAGATGTTGCCTAACTACGTGTCCTCGAGACTCGCGTCCTCGCGAATAGAGCGCATTTGCATTTCACGAAGTTATATAAACGCATCAATTTCTGATAATTTACTTCACAAAAATTAAAAAAGATATTTTTATAGAAGAGCATCTGGCTAAACTATCAATTTCTTTTTTTCCCGAAGCAGAGACTATGAAATTGCAATCATTTTTAATTTTAATTTTATGACATTTTGAAGAGATAATGATCCATGCTCGGCATAATTATCACGAGACTTGATTAGCTTAATTGCTTGATTCTACATTTGTCCTCGGCAGTTTCACAATCTTAAATAAGACTCGGAAGCCCGTTTCCATATAATTTTGGCAACGCAAGTAGTCTCGACATTTCGAAGCATGGAAGCGGTTGTTAGGAATAAACAGCGTTAAGTAATGAAGATTTAGCAGAGCGTAAGAAGAAACAGCGAGTGGAAGCGAAAGGGGGAGAGAGAGAGGGGGAGGGGAGGAGAGAGAGAGAGAGAGGAGAGGAGAGAAAGAGAGAAAGAAAGAAACCAAGCATCTAGTAGTAATGGCCTGTCATCGAATGCGTGTTCACGACGCGTTAAGGAATATATTGTCGTCGCTCCATCGTTTACAAATTATGCGCACATTTCTGGGGTGCATTCGAACCGCGTGGCGAATCTTTGCAATTTTACCCGTTAATACCGGATATTACGTCAACGTGATTACCTCTTTGAACATTATTATCTCTGATGCCGCTTGAGAGTCGAGACAAATCGCTATTCGTGTCCGCTGTTGGTTCCAACAACTTAAATCACCTGTACGTGTTTAACATCCGGTCAATTGTCTGCATCCGAGACAGAACTAATTTTTCTAATGTTAGAGATAAATTAATATTATCGCGGTTCGTGCAATTGTACAATCACATAAAAGTTGAATCCGGATTGCGATGATAGTATCGATGTAAAGTAAAGTCAGAATTTGCGGATCGAAGTAATAATGAATAATAAATAATCGCAAATAATAAAAAACTCAATAATATAAAAACTCGAGAAATTATTAAACTGTCGAAAATATAAACTTAATTAATGAAAATGGATTCGCAGTTATCATTTGTCATCACATTTACAAGCGAGAAAAAGTACAACATGTAATTAAGAAATATATAAGAACGCATTATAGAAAAAGAAAAGGAAAGATGATGCTAAAAGGATTATACGCGCAAAATTATATAAATTGGACTCTTAAATTCAGGACGTGAGCATTAAGGAAAAGAAGGATATGATTACATTATGTTTGTGAAAATATTTACCGTTACCGGGTTAATTGAAAGGAGGTGGTGTGCGCGACAGTGCATGAAAAGCAAGAGTAAGAGAGAACCTGGAGGCAGATATCGGTAATAGTCCCTTCGAGGTGGAACGACATTAGACGACTCACGAGAATGGGTACGGTCGGGTCTCATGTAATTCCTTATATTGATCCCTATACTCTGTTGCACGTCTCGGGCGTATACACCAAGATCGGATGTCATGGGCGAGAGATCGGCCAATCTAGGCTCGAACACGTCCACGATTCCCAACTACAAAGGAGAAACATAAATGTAGAAAGCTCATCGTAAAAAGTCCTTTTTCGATACGGATTCATTGAGAAAATATTTTGAAAATGAACGAGCGAACGCGCAAAAATAAAATTTAAAAAATTATAATTATATACGTATATATGCTTAACATTATAAAATTGTTTTACACCTTTTTATGATTCCTTATGAATAATTGTTGATCAAATGTTGGGATAAGAGCCTTTGAAAATGGATGAAAACACCGTAGGAATTGCAGAAAACTAGATGTGATTTTGCTACGCGCAATCAGCTGATTGTAATTTTTGCTTTTATTTGATATCGACATCGAAGAGTATGACATATTATTCCGCTTACCCTTTGCAGAAATGACGTCAGTGTGACGAAACCGCGTAGCATGAACGAAGGTATCGTGGCCCTGACCCAAGTAGGCTGTAATCGCTTCCTCAACGATCTCAATGACTTTGCGCTAAGATCTCTCGCCAGACGATGCGTGTCCGTTTTATCCGTCGGCATGAGAAGAATTATATTGTACCGGGGATCCTCCAAAATATTAAGAGAACAAGATTTATTATATTACACGCCTATACTTGCACGAGATAAATTCGGGAACAGCTTATATTTAATTTCTAAAGATAAGTTGCGGTTAGAGAGAGAGCGACGCTCTGTCTATGCAGTACAAAAGTAATAATTTGAGCTATGAATTATGATTAGAATCGTGGAGAAAAAGTGTTTATATATTCAAGAAAAATTCGAAATTAATAGTTAAAAAAATTATATATAAGTTGAACGATTTTTTTCAAATTCTAAATAAAATAGAGTAGATGAACTGGATTTTCATTTAGACTTACGTCTAGAGGAAATTCGAGCGCGACAGCGTGCAACGATGGGAAGTACGCGAAAGGCAGCACGGCGATGTATCTCGAGGCCGATACTGAGGAAACATCGCAACCGTTCACCAGAAACGATATCTCCGCTGTAGAATCTTCGACGTGAGATTCGCTCGGGTTTACCGTGCTGTACGATTTCCAAATCTCCAAGTCTTGCATCCAGATACCTTCGTCTAAAAGATAACAGTTCTAATTCCAAATCGGAGAACACAAAAGGGAAGAGTTTTTATCCCAAATGTTATATTCCCATAAATGCAATAAATACTTTATGTAATTTTTATTATAATTTTATGATTTTTTCTGCTGGAGCGTAAAAAGTTCATGTATTCCGGGATCACATAATTTAATTAATAATTTAGTCGCGATTAATACACGCGATAATCGAAGATGATGCTCGAATGTACCTGGATAGCTGGAGAAGTATCCACGTGGACTCCTCGCTCTGCGTTCGCGTAGATTGGGCGATGTCGACTCATTTTTAACGGTACCATCGTTCATTACAACTTTCAAATCTGACTCCGATCCTTTCTTCTTTCGATCCATCGATACAACATTCCCATTCGTCGATGCAATCGCCTGATTATCCATGAAACCGGCGAATGCGGAGTCATTCGAATTTCCGACGAGATTGGTCGGAGTCGTCGTATTTGTCGCTCGGATAGATGATATTGTTGTTATTGTAGCGGACGCAGTAGCGTCGTCATTAATATTGATGATTGCCGTCATTGCGAGATCACGTATAGGAGCAATTATCTCTGGAGTAGTATTTCTGGCTGGAAGAGCGTCCACCGATGTCCTACTCGATTGCAAAAAAACACTGTTATCCGTCATAGTTTCGATAACGGGACTTGGAGTAGCTAAGTTTGTAGTGCTGGTTAAAGATGTCGATATCGCGGGAATTAACGAATTCGAGGTAACGGTATTCGCATCGGTGACAGACATGTTAACGGGCGTCACATTGACAATAATCGCGGCGATCGTAGTCGGCGAAATATTTATCGGTATCTCGTCACCCATCGCACTGGCATTAGCCGCCGTTATCGTATCTAGGCTATGCGGTACTTGAATATTCGCATTAGAATTTGCATTTTCTACATTCTCCATAGCGGCATTAGGAACGATGATATTTGCGACGGTTTTGTCTGTTCCAGCATCCTCGGCAGCGATTGTCGAAGTAGCCTGCGGACTCTGATCGCCTGCGACAAGAACCGTGGTCAGATTCGTTTGGCTATCCGCAATGACTGTTGTTGATGCTGGCTGGATACCTTTGCCGAAAGTAACCGCAGGTAAGGAATTTACTGTCGACGACGTACTTAGAACAGCTGACTCGGAACTCGCGACTGTAATCGATTGCACATCGATTGCATCCATCGTGACGCTTTGTTGAGTAATGTCTACTGTGGTAGCTGAAGCAATCGTTGTTTCCGAAGGAAGCGTTGTAATGGTTAACGTTATCATCGTCGTGTCCGGCTCATTCGCAGTATCTATCGTCTCTATCGGGATCGTTGAACTGGCAGTGGACATTGGAAGTTTGGTTGTATCCGAAGGATCTCCCGTATTGACGGTAACGTTCGCTTCTTGCTCGATACTCGACAGATCGAAACCATAAAATCTCAAAATGTCTTCGTATTCGGGACGAAGTCTAGTGTTCTCCCTGCTCAGCGTCAACCCGCCCAGGAAGCCATCGGCATTGAGGTAATTCTTGAAATCAGTAAAATTTTATAAATAAGTGAAACTATTCGCTCTAATCAAACTTTTACACCAATTATCAGCTTTATTTTTCTATTTAATCCATCTCATATCTATAATATTAAGCAAAATATCAAAGGATAAAAAAGAATCCGAGAGATGTGTAAGAAATTGAAGCGCCTTTCGGACGATATTTCTTTAGACATTTGCATCGCTCTTGTGGGATCTTACTCTTAATCGTCGGTGAATATCTCTGAGACCGATCCTGGTAACATCCCTGGATGGCAATCCTATGGCTTCAGCAATCTGTTGATATCCCCTACCGGTGGATCCTTCATAGAGCGCCACCAATACGAAGGCAACCCCCGTAGGCGAGAACGCCACGTTTCCGTGCGCCGCGTATTGCTGAAGAATTTTCAACCCAAGATCGTTGACGACGTCGGTGATCACGTCGACCGGACGCTGCGTGTCCGCACGATACCAAGGATCGTACCTATAAGCGTACGCGAACGACACTGCTACAACATAACAACACAGTCGGAAAATTTAGAATTTATATAATTATAATATAATTGTGTAATTATATATTATATATATATTTTTAATTTTATTAATTAGATATATAATATATTTTATATATTATATATCTC